>NW_020450614.1:378582-467554 GCF_003343035.1 Apteryx rowi
CAGCACTCCAGTCATGCGAGCTATCCCACCATGTCTCTATCATTAGGACACTGACTTCACAAGAACACTCCTTGTCTGAAGTGAAACGTTAGTGTGGATTTAGCCTCTAGAGAAGGAACCTCTTTGTGGTAATGCCTTCATTAGCGTCCTTCCAGGTGCTGCGCCTGCCATCATGGGTAAAAAAGGGTTTCTTTACTTCTGATGTAGTTTATAGCATAGAGGGAATAACCCCGCTCTTCTCCCTTCCAAAGAAGGTATGCTAGTCCTAGAGGAGTCTGATCTTCTCCATTTCCAGCAATGGTCACGTTCCTACACTAACGCTCCTTTCTGGTATAATGGGAATTCCTCTTCCCCAAACACCTGTTTGGTTTTTTCTTCCAGAGCGGTGGCGAAGGTGGAATATTCAGCCAGCTGCCTCCCATCCTTCCACCAAAGTCGCTTCTTTGAGTTCGGGTGAGGTCTGCAGCCTTGCTTGCCCATGCGTCTCTGCCACTATGGTGCTGATGAGCTCCCTGAGTGCACTCACTAGGCGGGCTCAGAAGTAGCTGGGTTTTTCTGCTCCAGATCCACCACCCCCTTCTGGGTCAGTCACTTACCTATAGCAGAGGCAGTAGCTGCTCTGACCTATAGTGTGTTAGTGACTGCCATGGAGCCCATCACAGAGGGAATGGCATCATTAAACACATGTGTGTTCTTGGCATTTTTTGAAAGCCAGTCTTACATCCCCAAAGTGCCTTCTTTGGAAGCTTCTTTTTTCCCTCTTCAATTCTCTTTAATAAAAACAAAGATAAAAGACCTATTTAGAATCTGGTGGTGTGATTCCACAGTGTAGAACTCAGATTTAATAAATAAAACCTCAACTGCTCCTAGCGATAACTTTTTCAAAAGCATGTAAGCAATATGTCAGTAAAAATATTGTGGACTGGCATGACTTCAAATTAGCATTAAGATACCTTGATATGTCTCTTGATTGTAGAAAGGCGCACATCTTTCTAGATTGTAGTAAATTTGTGTACTATCAAATTCATTTGTGCAAATATATGTGATCACACAGTTACAGTCTGCATCACTGCAGTACATATGTGCAAGGAAGCAGGATTAAGATTGTGCTGTCAGCTTCAATCTGAACATCCCCTGACATCTGAGTACATCGCAATGCAATGTGACCTCTCCGTGAAGTTTGAATTTTTGAATTAGCATGAATGACTGCCTCTCTCTGGCAAGTCACAGTTACCCTAAACGGAGAAATGTTGGCCTGGCCTTTGTTATCTATGCGTTTGTCCTCCCCAGCTCCACCACAGCACACACGGAAGTACTGAGGCCGAAAGTAATGGCTGTGGGGTACTTCAGCTAGTGCAGAAAATGGCTGCGTCCCTTCTGCTTGGTATGCGGCTTGGAGAGCTTGGGACACTTGCAAGCTCAGGGAGCAGAGCGTCCACTGGCACTGGCCATCACTAGTGCATCTTGCAAGATGCAAGAAAAAATGAGGTACAGTCCCCTCCTAGACAGGTAGCAAGAACCACCCATCTCCTTGCCTTAATCACTACATAACTGTCAGCTCTGGAGGAGAAAGAGGACTGACCCATCATTTAGACTTGAATGATACCAGAAGTAAGGATAATGGAGGATCTCCATGTTACATTCTTCTAGAAAAGAGGGCAATATTAATATTTGATATTTTTGCATGTTTATACAATGTATCATGAGATAATCATTCAATTCTGTTTAAGTTGAATGATTAATTAAAGACATTTTAGTATCTACTGAAAGTGCTAGTTAATATGAGAGATGATAAGCAAAAAATATCATTTATAGAGAGCATGTTAAAGACATTTTTAAGCAAGACTATAATGAGGTAATACTGGCATGTGAGAGTTTTCTAGCTTGCATGTCTCTCTAATTGAGTATTCCTCTTCTGTCACTTTTTTTTAAAAATCAGGGTTATTACAATTGCACAGCATTTATAATTTGTCCTTATGAATCTGATACATATACCCACCAGGTCGTGACACATTTCTCTGACCTGTTGATAGGATCTAAACTGTACTTCTGTGTGCTTTGAATTTGTAAGCAAAAGTCAGGAGGATTGAGAGGGACAATCGTGTGTCCTTTTCCATGAAATTTTGAAACAGTTCTAATGTTAGAGAAAATGGAAGGCTGAATCAGACAGCTATGTTATGATAGCATATACTGCTTTTCACGTATACATTATCATCTGACTTTCATTCTCACTGAAAAACATTACAGATTTTTTTTGACAAGCTTTTCAAGGGTTTATATCTTTTTCTCTTTTCCTTCTTTTAACAATCATAGTTATACTCTGATTTTTAGTCATTGTTTTATTTTAGAAAATGCACTATTTCGTATGTCAAGCTAGTTTAGTTATGAAGGAAGCAATGAAAAAAGAACATCTTAATAAACTAATTATAAAGAAATTCAAGTCAACAGTGCTTGAGCAAATTTTGCTTTATACTCATATGCCTTATCTGTGCAATGATGATGTAAAGGGGCAAAGACCAAAATTTGCACAGAGAGAGGATGCTCACAGCCATTTCTACAAGTGTTTATGTAAACTTCTTATGAATATACCCAAGCAACTGCCATTATGAACAGCCATTCGAGGAAGAAAAAAAAAGTTCTTTGAAAAGACATACTGTGCTACTGTATTTAAAGTCTCACCATCATTTATGAAAGGCGCATGCATTCATGAAATTTTTGTTTTTTCATAAAATAATTGTTAATGTTCCGGGGTTACTGGCACAACAGACTCCGTAAAATGTCATGCATATATAGACTTCCTTTTCAAAAAGCAGTCTGGGGAAGGTAATATTTGATTGATTATACATGAGTAAACCTACTATTTCAGACATAGTAGTTGAACATATTTCATGAAAGTATTAAAATACATGACTCTTTTAAAACAAAGTTGGGCTAAAACATCAGTAATTATTAGAGTCTTTATGCAGGTTCACAGCAGTACAGCAGTTCTCTTTCATTTGATAATTACCTTGTTAAGCTAGTGTCCAGCTAGCTCTACATCTTTTTAAAGAAAGTAATCTGCTCATTAATTCATGGCAGAGCTCCAGCACTCTACATCAAAATACTGGTTTGGAAATTTAACTGAGTTTTAGATTTTCTGGACTGAAGTAAGCAGCTCCTTTTCAGATTCCCTCTGGATCATTTGCTACTCTATTTTTCCATTTTCTTATCTCTGCGATTATTCTTCAGCTTATGTCGTGTTTAGCTGCCTGTGTCTGGATGAGTTCTGCCCAGAGTTTCATAAATGGTGAGACCTCCCTGTCTCAACACAAACTGAAAGACTATGTATTTTTTGTCTATTTCTCCTCTAAATTTCTGTTTGTTAAAATAAAAATGAATGATATTTACCAACTTTTTAATTTCTCATGTATTTTCCACATTTGAGAGAGACATAGTTCATGTTTCAGATATGGCAGATAACGCAAGAATCTTTTAAGAAAACATGTAGAAGTTTCTTTGGATGATGTGAGACAAAATATAGAAATTTTCTTGGATGATATGAGAATAGCTACAAATCCTCAAAGGGAAGTTTCTTCCTTTCTTTGGTATTTCAGATGTAGCTCAGACTTGTTTCATGGGTTTGCTGAGAGCTGTTGACAGACTTAGATCAGTGGAAACCTTTTTTGAAAGTTACATCTTCTTCTTTTTCTTCCTCTACAAGAAATCTAACTTCCTGTTTCAAATCTTAGATGCCTCTTGCTTACTGAGAATAGCAACAATCGGATTTATCATATTTCTAAACTAGCGTAAATATAGACATCTACAAAGACAGCAATAATGAAACTTCAGCTAATATCCTGTTTATTCTCACAGCGCTTTTGTAAGGTTCCTTTGCTGTCACTGAAGATGCTTTTATGATTTCTGTAATGTATTTCTCTTTCAAAACAGCACAGAAGCTTTCATCTGTCTGCTGTCATTACTATTTACAGTTGTGGTGGCACTAAAGATGATCTTCCTCAAGTTTCCAATCCACAGTATTTTCTCAGGCTCTTCAAAACAGCCAGAAGTTGTCTCAGGGATAACATACTTAATATTGACTATTTAATCTGATGCCTTGAATTCCTCAAGACATGTCAGGAATGGCTGAAGCTCTTGCTTGTTTTCCCACAGACCACGTGAGAGCATTCTTTTATTTGAAATCAACCCAATTTTGTCCATTGCCAAAAAGGCAATGAAAATTAGTTCAGAATGGCTGAAAGTTCATAAGGTACTTTGCTAAAGGTGTATCAACAGAGTCCTCCACCCAGTGCTCTAGACATGCTGCACAGTAGGAAATTCCAGTATTCCCCTTAAAGCAAAAAGTAACAAAAATAGCCAGGGGATGGGAGGGTATCGGCGTTTCTTTTTTAATATCAGTATGACTCCAGAAGTCCTCTTTTGCTTAACATGACATCTTAAATAGTCAGTTCTCTTTGTCTTTGTGTAGAAGTTGAGTGCCCAGCTCCCTCATATGTTTTCACATCCCAACCTGCATAATCTGAGTACATGAAGACAGGGGAGGGCAGGAAGGGGCTCTGGTCAGTTGAATCAATCCTGTGAAAGACTCATTCCCCTTACCAGCTTCTGACCTGTCAGTGCATGATACCATGCTTCATGACGTTCAGAAGTGCCTCTCTGCAGCCTTGAGGACTTCTTTTCAACCTGCTGTCTCTGCTGTAGTTCTGTTGTGGAGGGAAGACTGAGCTGTGGCTCTACCAAAATGCTTCCTACTGCTTGATGGGAAGAACTTGGATGTTTTTTTTCATTCAAGAACCTTTGCAAGAATGCGTTGGGCCTTCTTTCCCCTCACTATTTACCTTTACTCTTAAAGTGAGGAACAGGATACAGGAAGGTATCTGGGTACGTCTGGTTCTGTGTTTTTTCTAACTTGGATGAAAGTAAGAAATCTCCTGCATAATTTAGTTCTAACTTTCCTTCCCTGTTCAAATAGCAATACATCGCATGCAGAATTTTACTGGAGACCACGTGCATTTCCTTTGAAGTTTGGTCAGATCATGCTATTTCTTTCAAGTTTAGTAGGGCACAGACATTCAACAGTGTTATTTTTCTGCCAGTAGGAAAGCTTCTTTTGGACTTGTAAGGCTGCCACACCTTGGAATCTCACTAGAAAATGTCATGATTTGCCAATTTGATTCAAAACTCAGTTGGGAACAGTTTTGCTATTTTAGTTTCTGCGGTATTTGGACGTCTGAGCTCCTCCAAACTCTCTAGTACTTGCCACTTCATCCTCTCCCCTCCAGTGCACAGGGGAGGAGTCAGTGAGGGTCCAACCACAGGGGCAGCTTCTCTCTGTAGATGGAAATAGAGGGCCGCTGCTGGGACCGGCCAGGGAGAACGGGACACGAGGCCCTGAGGGGCACTCATACCTGGGGCAGGGGAAGAATGAGGGATTGGAAGAGTTTGTAGTCTCTACCAGTGGGGTAAACACTGGAGAAGGAGGAAGGAAGAGAACATATCCCAAATACTTGTTTTTGTGTTCAGTTCTAGGATATATTTAAGTCTGTTCTGCTTTTAAGGGGTGCACAAGGAAACTCACCACCTGAAAAACACAACGATCCCCCTGATTGCTGTGGTTATTTTTAAAGTAAAACTCAAGATGGATTTTTTTCCTAGTATCATTTTTGAGGGTTCTGACTTCTTATTTCTCGTGAAAGGCAATACTGTGAGCTGGATAAGTAATATTCTAAAAGCTCTGAAACTAATGAGTCCAAGATGAATTGTCTTGTCTAGTTGTATGTGGATGCTAAGAAGGAAGCCCAAATACACTGAGTTATGATTCCTGAACTTTCACTACAAAATCATATTTCTTCTTTAGACCATCCTTCCTAAAGCTTTGGACAAGATGCTGTCCTTTTGCCACTTTTGCAAGATTTTGCCTAGTTTTAGAACGAAGACACTGAAATTCCATGGGAACCGCTATCTTCTCAGGGTCACCAAAGTTGCCAAATACCATTCTAAATTGCTTATTATTCTGAGATAGCCAATCTGATTATAAGATCCAAAGTGAATGCAGTCTAGCTATGTAACCAAAAGTTTGAAAGTCTACATTGGCATCATTAATCCTGCATTTTCTACAGCAAAATACAAATTAATTTTATGTACCACAGTGCTAAAAATCAAAGGTAATAAAACCTTGCAGGTTACTTCTGATCTTCTACAGCGTGTCTGACTGCATCACATTATCAGTGGAGAAAAGACAGTTGTCATTTTGGCACACAGTCTTTTTCAGTTTTTTATCCTACAACCTCTTGTTTTCGTGAGGAAAATTACCATGCTCCCATTTATTTTGTCTCTGCCGCTTTTATCATCTTATAGGTGACAAATTCTGTATCCAGTGATTCCTGTCCAGTAGCTGTTCTGAGAATTTGTGCTCTTATGTGCTTACTTGAGCAATGTTTTTCTTCTTGAATTCATAACCAAAAGCTACTGCTGATAATACTGAACCCACAGTGTATTGTATGCACTAAATAAAAGTGCTGACTTTTGCTATTATTTGTGCCTGAAGTTACATCTCAACAAGTGGAGAAAGTCTAAAGGATGCAGCTAGCAAAGGATCAAATTCTTGTCTACTCAGATTGCGGCCATTAGTTCAGGTAAGGTTTGTTCTGTTGGATAGGATCAGGCGCCCTCTTTGATTTTCTGTTCTGAACACTGCAGCACAGTGGAGATTACATGGAGCCAGGTGTCTGACAGCTCAAACAGATGCCTTTGCACATACACAGGTTTGGGGAACTTCCAGGCTCATCAGAAAGTTATCTTCTGTGCTAATCAATGGTAAAGACTTTCTAGTTGACTCTCTTGGAAATAGGAGTCCATGCACATCTTAGAATTAGATGGTCTGAATTTGGTCATCATGTTTGCAATGAAGGGTCTGTCTTTACTTGCAACACCAGTCCAATTTGCATTTGTATAAAGTTCCATTTCTTGTATCTGCATTCCTTATGACTCAGGCAGTGCTTTCGTGTTAGCTTGTAAGAATGATGACAATGTATTTTAACAACAGGTTTCTAGAATATGTTCTAGAACATGTTTAAGCTCTTAAAAATTGCCCTCATTTTCAAAATTCCAGAACATACAGAAGTTTCCACCAAAGTCTGTGAAAGATTATTAAAGCTTATAGTTACTTATGTGGTTAAGGGGAGGGTTGTCAAAGACACATAGAGAAGGCAAATGCTGAATGCGTGTTACAAGCCAATGTGAGTTTAGGTGGCTGATGTCAGTAGTGCATTTGAAAATGCAGACCTAAATATCACACACCTTTTAGGAGCAAATTTTGTGGCATAGAAAAAGCTTGTCTTGCAAATGGCCTGCATTTTTACCAGTTAAGTTTTTAGCATCTGAGATACCTTTAGTTTGTATTTCTACAGTTCTTACAGGTGAGAATGCCTCTTAGAGGCAGAAGATAATTGTTGGCATCTCTTTACATTGTTAAATATCTGATGGAAAAGGGCAGTGCTTGTTCAATCACATGGCAGTTGTGCATCTGTGAGGCCAAACTCTGTTAGTGGTTCATGGTTGTCTCCGTTTGGATAGGAGAGGTAACTTGTTTGGTCCTTGTGAAAGACTGAAAGTCTTCCGTATCACTTCTTCATTCATATCTTTCTGGACAGTAGTGACAGGAACGTCAGAGTAGACTGTATCATCTTATCCATGTCTGTCATTTGTCTTGTAACTGTTCGGTAACCATATACATGACTAAGAAATATAATTTAATAAATTATACAATAATTTCATTAACTGACACAAAAAGCAACTTCTACACTTTTTTTTCCCTAGAGAAATACCATGACATTTGTGTAGATGTGAATTAAAAATGCCATATAGATAGGGCCTGGACTTCTGAACTCTGTTGAAAATGGAATATATACAGCTGTCAAAAACAGCACCAATAAACTAGGCAGTGAGGACACAGATCTGTCATTCAGACTGATGGGGCTTACATACATTCACCATTCTGTATCTTGCACTATGCAGTATTTGATGGTCCAGACGGCTTTTATCAACTGTTCAGCTGACAGAAGTCCATTGAAAATTGGCCTAACGGTGTGTGAATTACCTTGCTCTGATTCCTGAGGCACCCGAGGGCAGCTCTTAAAGGCTGAATCTGATTCACCTCTGTGCTCATGTCAGACTAAGCAGGTGTTACTTCTGTTTTTATTTGTTTTATCTGATTATTCATTTAACAGAAATTGCCAAATAACAAAAACCTGACAACTTGTTTAGCTGTAGAGAGCAGAATTTGCTGGAATGCAGTGTTTTGTTTCTGTTGGTTTAAAATGCATAGCCATGTTCCATTAAGTTCACTTTTCCCAAACAGGTCGTTATCTGTGMTTGTTCAGAAGCAAACTAGGGTTGAGTCTTTGCTTTATGTGTATTCTAATGTCCCAGCAAAGAAAAAAAGGATCGGAGAAAATTGAAATTGTAGGACCTTATTTACAGAAAAACATTACTACAGATGTAAATGGCTTCAATCGAGTTGATTTTATTTAGATATTTCATAATTCCTCAACTGCTGTGGCTATTCCTAAAGTGCTGTTCTTTCTGTTTATCAGCACTTCAAGATTTAAAAGCGTAAAGATTTTCTCCATTAGTGGATTCATCTCCATTTCCTGTCCTTTTCTGTTTTCAAGATCAACCATTGACTGGTAGTAAATATTATACTGTTATTTCAGGCTATCTCATTCTATATAAACTGTGTACTGCCTTTGCAGAATAGGTGAGGTTCTCAACAGGTGATTAAATTGGAAGAAGTTAAATAATGTAGTGTGTTTTGTGTTAGATGGGTGCAGCTTCTTCAGCCACAGGAACAGCAGCTATGGATTTAAGATTCACTGTGCTCAAGTCCACACTGAAGAAGCATAGTTTTCTGACAGAAATCTTCATTATTTTAAGTGGTTTTTTGTGTGCATTTGTGTGTGTGTGTGTGTGTGTGTGTGTGTATTTTTCAAGAGACTAAACTCATAATTCATGTCTGCAGTTTTATCTATAAAGCAAAGTCTTTGAATGGACAAAATTTTAATGTGTATGATGTGAAGGGGGACATTTTAAACCTCTCTCTCAGCAGTGCTTAAGTTGTAAGTCAAACTTTTTAGTATTTGGTTCAAATCAGTAACAAATCGTGTTGAAGTCAGGGAATGCAATGACTGATAGTTTAATCTTTTACAAGGAGTTTCGTCCTATGGGGAAAAGTTCACATTTAAAAGAATGAATTCTAAGAGGTTGGACCTGAATCTGATCTCACATTTGTTTTCAATTGCTGTAGCTCATTGGCTTGGGGCAAGTTGCAAGACTACGTTTATACCAGTGTGAAATGAGTACTAGTCCTTTCATGCCCAAACCTAAGCTTGATTGTCTAGAGTGGTTGAGGAAAACTCATTTGGATATGTCTAAATTAGATAATAAAAATTGCTTTGTTTTCCTGGAACAATTAACAGGGAACTGGAACTGGATACAATCTCAGGCGATACCCCAAATCCCATCCAAATCCCACTGCCTGGTAGGAGAGCTCAGACATAAATTTATCGTCTGTGACTGCTGCTCTTGTTCTGGGTTACACATGGGGCTCTGGGTTATCTGCAAAGAAATGACAATAGCATCCACATGCTATCAAAATAGGTACTGTAGTTCCTTTCGCAAGGTCTCTGAAATAGATTATGTGAGTGCAAATATTTGTCAGAATGAGTCTTGGCTATTCTCTGATTTTAAACAATTGCACTACTGTCGTGTTGCTTCCCTAGCTGCTAAAAATCAATGATAATGCCAGAGTACTTTGTTCATTGTTATTTTAGAAAATCCCTAATCAAAACAAGTATAAGTGCTGATGTGTGCTCTGTGGTGGAGTTTTGTGTGTTCCTTGGAAAGATGATATTCCCTGGAGAGAGAGGAAAGGATTAGAAATGATAACCACTTTTTAAATACATCAGCTTGCTCATGTGTGTGGTGTTTTTTATCAGCTTTACAGCAAAAGCTTCATTTGATTTGTGCAGGGATGTGGATAATAAGGAGAGAGGCCAGTGAGCTGGTTTTTATAGTCCGTTTGTAGCTTAAACAAAGATCTGGGATTTTGCGGATAAAGACCAACTGAAATACAGCAGATTATGCAGCTTTGTTTTTTTTCCAAAGATTTATTAATCCCCCCCTCCCAGCCTGATTTACATGTGTCCATTCCAGATGAGAGTAGGGAGTTTTAAAATAGAATTTATGGCAGAACTTCATCAAATCTTGCTCCTTGACCTTGGCCGATTCTTTGTATTCAGGAATGTGTCATGCTTCAGCACTGTTGCATTTATGATAAACACAATTTGGACTTAGACCACCATGATATTAGCAGGCACAATTTACAGTGCTAAAATGCCACTGTCTGGATAAAATCCTTGAAGTCAAACAAGGGGTGGAGCAAGCTGCCATCTTCACTGGAGGGTGAATATAACTTTGTGGCATGGCTCCAGTTTTTCTGTGACACAATTATAAAGCTTGATGAAAACCGTACTGTGTTGTCTACCGGATAGGTGCAACATCCAGCCCTGCCAAAAGATTTTTCAGTGCAGGCAGTAGTATTTTTCCCCTTTTTCATTTAATTTCTTTGGAACATTATATTTTATGCTTAAGTTAGGACCACCTGATTGCAAAGTGGCTTCTGATTACTGAAAGCTAAGGGAGAATGGCTGTAAAGTCAACGGCTGTTGCTCCTTTGCATGCTCTGCACTTCACAGCTTGCTTTCTTGCAAAGCCGAACAAGATGCCTTCACAGCAGAACTGAGACCTCCTGCCTTAGACATTAGCTGGAAGTGCAAAGAGCCAGACAAAGGGAAAAACATCATAGAGGTGTTTGGTGTGAAAATATCTGCATTATTTTTAAATACACAGGAGAAAGATAGGCAAGTGCAAAGCAGAGAGACAGGACAGCATATCATTTTAGCAGTACTGCTGTTTTTCTTATTCTGATGAAGTTTCTTGGCTACTGTTGGAGGAGATGGATTTTTTAAAATCATTTTTAACTTGGTCCAGAATTTAGCTTCTTTCAGAACCTAAGGTAGGAACGTTGGTCACATTTATTTTTAAATTCCAGAGAAAGGAATTGTAAGAATAAATTCATGCTTCCCTGCAGCACTTGGAAAGCAACCACTATTTCATCTAGCAGGTACATGATCACCTGGAAATTCAGTTGGCTAAAAACTGACTAAACAAAGCTGAATCTGCAGGGAATATTTCTGTTGCAGAGACAACTGCAAGGAGTAACGCAGCAGCATTCTTGCTGGCAGTGTGATCTAGTGGGCAGGATGAGGAGACATGGGTCTCAACTGTGGTAATTTGTAAAATAAGGGAATGCATTTGACTTATGTGTTTTAATTATTCTGATACATGGTTTCTATGCTTTACATTTTCAATGAGCAATCTCTTTTTAAGCAGAAAATAGCAAATTGAAAGAGGTGGTACAGACAAAACAGCACATTCTTATAGAAACTAGAGCCACTTTTAGGAAGATAAAATAACTTAGAACAGCTAAGGGACAAGACCAGATTTTGCTCTTAACAGCTTGACTGTCCCTAGTTTTAGAAGGCTGTTAGGTATTTTCAGCATAAGTTTGCAAATTTGTCATCTTTGCTTTAGTCTTATCATATTTCATGTACAACTGATATCCTAATGAGAGTTTTCTGAGGAAGGCTCAGCCTGAGAGAGCAGTTATTGCATATTTGGTCTGTAAAGCACTCTGGATTCTTAGAGAGGTTGAAGTGCTACCTGAGTTTTACGGTACCAAGGGTCAGATTCTGATGCTGGTCTCATGTTAGCTAGCACCTAATCCTGTATTAATGTTAGTAGGGATGTGTGTTGAATGTGATATTACTAAACATGAATAAAGTTAGCTGACTTATTCCTCAGAAAAATACCCATCAGTATATAATACACATTGTTAAAAAACAGTTTGCCTTTTATAAAATCCTTGGCTCTACATGAAGAGAAAATTTTTCAAAAATAATATTAAAAGCTTTTAAGAAAAACCAACTATTAATCCCTACAGAAATCATACATTTTCAAATGGTCAAAAGTATCTTGTATTCTGTGATTGCTTTTGAATGGAACTGGGCGGTAAAGTTTAGACCCCGTTGAGTTCTCTTGCAGGTGTCTGGCCACAAAACAAAACTCTGAGTGACTTGTTCTTATTCTGCTCGTAAGAGATGAAGAACTGCAGTAGCGGGGCTGTTGCTGAGGGACTGCCAAAGTAATGCGATGATAGTTTGTGAACAGATGTGGTCCATCCTCGGCTTCAGGAGGGTAAAGTCACAAAGTCCTGTTAACAGCCTTTTTTCTATACAGCCAATGGTAGGCTTAACGTATGGTAGTGCATATGCCATCATGAAGTGATCAGCTCTGGGGCACAAATTTATTCAAGGGAGGTAAATTTGGTTTCTAGGAAGCAGATGAAATAGCAAGCAAGCTAAGAGTCTTTGATGTAAAGGAAAGAATCAGTATGAAAAGGATAATTATGATTATGTGAGGCAAACCCTACATTTCTGTGACTTTCATGCAGCTGGCCATTGAAATTCAGGTTGTGCTGGATACATACAGGCGTATTTTGGGAACTTGCTCCAAATGGAAGAGTTTCCCATGGGAGTAGCCCCATCAGGACAGGCTGCAGCTCCAGACCAGGTGAGGGTTTTGTAGGGCCGCATTCACAGCTGAAGCAGAGGAATATGGCACAACTCGGTGCTTCCTGGCCTGTTTGTGAGAAGAGTTGGTCAATGCAGGCTTTTAAACAGCAACCACCAGGCAAGGGGAGGAACCCATTGCTCCAGGCCAAAGAGATCCTCCCTTATCAGAGATTTAGCCTTGTTGCTAGCCAGAAGATTCCCACAAAACTATGTCCCATTTTTTGAGAACAAGTAGGTTATCTTGGCTTAGCTCAGTGTGTTGACTCATTAGGGGCTGTTGAAGGTATCTGCGTGTTTGTTCCTGCTTGTGTTATAGGTGCTTCTAGTCTCTAGCCCCTGCTTTGTTGTAGGACGGAAGCAGAGAAACCCCCAAAGTTGGGTAGTGGTGGCTCCCTTCTGTATTTCTCAAGAGCTACATTCAAAGAGTGCCAGTCAGCAGTAAATCACTTCTGCTATCTTACTGTGTTGTTCCTTCCATTCCATTGATCTGCTCAGCACTTCAGAAACGGTAGAAACATGACCTTTCCCATGAATTTTTAACATAAAGGCCCTTATCTTGCAAACTTGTCTGCCTCGGCAAACCCTAGAGAACTGAAGTCAGAGCAGCTTGATAGGGTAGCGAGATTTGTTACTAGAGATCATCCTGAATCTGGCAGAACTGGAGTCTAAATACTTTTTGATTCTCTTAGAAATGTCCAGCAGTTTTAGGATTTTTCTTTAATGCATTAAACAGAATCAATTTTTTAGCCTGTTCTTTAAACTAAGTTTCCAATTGTATATCAGTAATTTCAACCCTTAGTGTATAATGTTAATTTTTAATGCTTCAGTTTACATTTAGGAATAAGCTTTTATGATGTTCTATTACAGTACATCAGTTTGACAAGATTTTGCTATTAAAGTTAAACGTTTTAACACATTTATAGTTGGAAACAATCTCTGTGGTTGAGAGATTGTTTAACAATGAATACAAGCTGAAATGAGTAAATTTTATTTATTGTGAAAATAGTCTGTCATTATTAAACTGAACTTCTATTATACACGTATTATTTACTATCATTTGAATTAAAAAGAACAAGTTATTTACATTACAAACTGTAAATTTAATTTACTGTTAAACAGTTAAATTACAGCATTTGTGAAGTTAAGCTGCCAGTAATTTGACCGTAAATGTATGTGAGTTTTTTTCTGTATGCTTTATGCAAAACATTAGGAAAATGCATACATTACAAGAATCCACAGAGTGAGAGTGTGATTCAAGCTCTCCTAATTTTTATCTGAAAATCTATCCATTTTCAGCATTAGAAAGTAAGATGCAGTAATGTATTCAGAATGATAGAACAAGGGATTCTGAGGGCTTTCAGCGTCCAACACTCTTCTTAATGCTTCTAGGTTTTGATCTTTTAATATATCATCTTGAAAAGCATTGTGAAGCAAAGCTACTATAATGTATGTGATACAATGCATCCGGTACCTGCCTCTGTGTCTGCCTCTGCATCATTTTCTTTTAACTGCCCTTTTTTTGAGTGTTTTAAACTCATAGGTATTTTTGAACTGCTTTCCGTAGTCAACAGTTACTACTGACAACAGTTTTCATATAATTCACCAAGGTCTTGGTCCTACAAGGTGTTGATTGCTCTGATGCTGATCTCAGAAAGAAGGTTACTTTGGCCTTAGCATTGCACACACATCGTTATCCCCTACTGTCTTCACTTAGCGCGGTGCTAGAAGAAAGGCTCACATCTCGGCTGCTGGATCTAGGGAGAGATCAGCCGAGGGGACAGCGAAATAAAAAGCCTGTCTGAGAGTTGACATAGCTGCGTATGAGCCCTGGAAATGATGAAGGCTTGAAAGAGTCACTAATCCTTCCTTGCTATCAATTCTAACTTCCAGCCCAGAGGCCTTCAGTTCAAATTCATGCTTGGTATATGCTCCTGGATGCCATAAGGTGCTTTCATGTATGCCTTCTACTATGCAAATGTTAGCTCTGGTGGCATTCAGAAAGGAAACACATAGTAAAACCAGCCAGTCCACTAGCAGGACTGGTCTGGTGGCAACCCCAGTTTTTGAAGAGTTAGTAATAATTTGTAAGTTGTTATTAGTGGGACATTGCAGTTACTGGATGTTTTCTTCATCTGTTTTCTGCTACTGTGGAACGCACAGAACATACACAGATCGTCTGCAACACTGGCACATAATTTAAGTGGACTGATTGCCTCTGTGGAGACCTTGCAAGATGCCTATGGCTCTCAGTTAATTTCATAGAGAATATAGATACTTACTTTAAATGATCAGTTTATCCCTCCCCAAGCCTAGGTGCTTAAATTTGCATCTGTTTGTCTTAGGTATGCATTCTGGATCTGGCCTTGAGTTTTTCTACCATGGTTTGGACCCACACCTTTAATTCTGCCCACTTAGGGACTGTGTTTCCTCTTCTGTATCTGTGCTGTTTCTAGTGATGCTCTTCCTTCTGCTTCATTGGAACAGAAATAAGAGTCGCAACTTGCCTTATGCATAACTGGCAAAACAAAAAAAAATTTAAAAAAATTGATAACAAAGAACAAAGTGAATTTTAACAACATAGAATAAATGAAAACCCAAAACTGTTTGCACAAACACAGCTTAAACGATTACAGGTTGATTGTCTTTTCTCTACCTCAGCTACTCTGCTCAGTCTCTTACTCCATGAAAACTCTCCGATGAAAATCTTATCCTGGCTTTCCATTTCTGTTCAGGTCTGCTTCTGTGCCCATCACCTCTTCCACTGCTACACAGTTGGCAAACTAGAACAGCGTATGTCTTTACTGTGCTGTCACGTGCATGCAGCAAATGAAAGTGTCCTGTGAATCTCCCTGCCAGTTTTATTTCTACATGATGTGGTGCAGCGTGTTTGCACAAGCTGTGCTGACAGATAGGTTGGAGGACATACCTACCCTGAACAGTTACAATCATATCAAACATTAATTATGTTTTTGAGTTAGATCTGCAGAGAGAGATTCAGTCAGTGATAAACATATCACTTGTGTTCTTAAAAGTAACCACATTGCTTTGAGCAAAGAGGGTTCAGTACAGAATGGCTATTGGAGAGGCACCAATTTGGTCAGATGCTCATCAGTATGGCTCGGGCTGTATGGCCCTCGTGCACGCCTCTGCCCCAAACCGTAGCTGCCTCCCTTGGATTTATTTGTAGTTAGCAGATTCACAAGGAAAGCCTTTGTGAATTTTGGCACGGCCAGCATGAACCAGCTGTTTGAGATGAGCCAACTCCTTTCTAAAGTCTGTGAAAAAGCATTACCTGGAGCAGTGAGAGGTCAGTCTGTATTGCTTTTAACATCACAAATGCTTCTCATTTGAGTCATGCAAGCAAATCTGCTCGGTGCTTCTTGTTCTCTTGCTCTGCGTTATTGAGTTGTAGGTACTGAGTTCCTTGCATTGCAGCACTGTGTCACGGGTAGATCTGTAAAAGGTCAGTATATAATGATATAGCAGTTTGTACTTGACAACATTTTTCAAAGTGGAATTTTTCTCCTAAACATTTCTGAAAAATCATACAATTTTTAAGCACTTCTGAGCTGAATTTGAACAAGCTGCCTTTAGGAATTTGCCATCACACTGCTCACCCATCCCTAACCTTGAAATGTTAAAAATAAATAAATAAACGGATTAGCATAAAATAATATAGTAACCCACTGAATTTGTTTAGTTTAATTTATGCTAATCATACCATATTGGTGCTCTGGCAGATAAAATAAAGCTGGTGGAGAAGATTGTGCTGAGGAAGCTATGACAATTAACCCTAGAAATTATTGCTCTGAAAGTAAGTTCAGCTTTGCCATTGAAAAGAACCAGTCCAGCAAATTCTGTTAACTAGCAATAATAAGATGGATTTATTATCTTTAGAGTTGTGTAAATTTAATTTTATATTTATGTATATATACATATATACACATGCATTTTCTTAGGCACATGTATATTACAGTAAGATATTATATTTTAAAATATTTTTAAAGATGAAAATACAGCTTAAACCAGGAGTCACTTCAGGTTATTTTATATAGAGTTTTATTTCTGGCTTATAATCTTAATTGTGTTTTTTCAAGTTATATCTTGTACCATCTTAGGAATAAATGTACATAATATAGATTGTAATATTAGTTTAAGCTTTCAGTAACATCAGAAGTAATAAAAATGACAAAGCAGAAAAGGTTGTAATCATCTTTATTGCTCTGATCAGAGATGGATAGAGGGACTGTATCTGATTGCATCTGTTACAATTGTGACTTGGCTCTGACTAATAGAGGAACCATACAGCTCACAAAAATAAACAGAACGATTACCATAAACAAACAACTATCTCAAGGCTTCTCATGTGCTCTGGTTCCTGTGTGTGCTGATTTGCTTTTAGATGTAAATTAACTCCAACTTACAAATTTGTGTAGCACTGAAATTGAAAAAAAAAAAAAAACCTCCCTAGAACTCCCTTCTTCCCTTCCTCACCTCAAATTACACTGCATAAAATAAATCACAGACAGGATTTAAGTGCAAACAGTCTTTGAAAAGGCAAGATACTTTTACTGTTTGTCAGTTTTGATTAGCTTTTTAAGCTATTAAGCAACAGGCCTAAAAGTGATGGCAAAGATTTTCAAAAAGAGATGTCTCAATTAGATTTATTTTATTTAGGACATAAATAGGAAGCCTGATCTTCAATATTGTGGAGCAGCCAATGGCAAATCAAGTCCCATGAGAAATGCAGGATGCTGTCCATTTTTAGAATCAATCCATCTGCTTTGCTCCCAATTTTTTGGTTTTAAATCATATTATCCTGCACTTTAAAATAATTCTCTTCTCCTGGTGACTGAGTGTAATGCTTAAACGAATGGCGGGAGCTGTGCTAGTAGCTGCCTCTGCACTGGGAAGAGTAAAACCGATTATGTACAACTTCTACCAAGTACACAAAACAAACATGAAAACAAAGATCGTTTTCTCAAATGCCTTTTGTTTGCTGTTTTTATTTGAAGCAAGGGTCGCTAGCAAATTGTCAGGCACAATTACAAGCTCTTTAGGATTGCATTACATGTTGACCTTGCATAATAGTTTTCATTTGAACTCCTTGTTTTCAGTCACTTATAAGTTGCCAGATTGTTCTCTTGGGGTTAAAAATGCTCATACCATGTACCTGCCTGCAATTCCTGTTTGACAGTCTGAACAAGTTTGAGCCATTTTCTAATATGAGCTGAGACAGAGCGTGTACTTTTCCACTTCTGCAGAGAATATTTGTGGACTCAGACAGCTTGTTGGGCTGTAGGTAGAAACTTGAAATTTGGCATGGAAATAGCGCTCATGAAGGAGAACTGCTGTTGCTTTTTCTGGAGAAAATTACTTTTGATTTGTCTGAGCTGTAAGCCTTTGAGCAAGTGGGAAGTTTTTTTTTTCCTCTGAGCTTACAGGGTGTACAGCTGAGGAAGGACTCCCTGTGCATATGGTTAATTTAGCTGAAAGTGAAGAGTATAGTGTAATATTACTTCTGAGAATGGGTAGAGGCACCTGAGGCTGGGACTTTATAAGGTATGAAGGACACATTGAAAGAACTGCAATTTGTATGAAGTGCAGGGACTAAGCCAAAGGCTTACTCTTCTCAGGTCCTACAGATCTCCTAACTGTTGCTCATAACACAAACAAGCAGATATTCCTACACACACAGAGTCATGTTTCTCTGCCCCAGAGTAAAAAGAGAGGAAAAACACTTTGTGCAAAAGTTGTTAACCTCTTACAGAGTCGGTGTGACTTTGTGGTTGCACTAGAGAAGATCTGGCAGGCCCGTCATGCTGTACATCTTGATCCACATAACGGGCTCTCTACCTGCTCTGTCACTTGTCACATCTGTTGCCTCAGGTTCTTCACTTGCAGCTAATATCAATGCCACATTTAAATCTTTAAAAATTATTCTTCAGGCATTTTGCATATTTATAGTTTGGTTCAAATTCAGTTTTTCAAGCCATCTTTCGAAGGCCAACATATTCCACCCAGCCCTTTGCCAAAGCTTCCTTTTTCTTACAGTCTTCCCATAAGGGCTCTATAGTCTTTTCTGTCTTTCTTAAAGTTCAAACTGTTCTTTTGGACTTGATTGCACCTGCCAAAAGAAAGGATTCCTCCCATGTTCCTTCCAGCTGTCTTTGCAGAGCACGAAACCAGCTCTCCTGAGGTCTGGCAGTGTCTGCCCTGGCTCCAGCTCCCTCTGTGCCTCTCTACTTTACTCACTGACTGAACCCCAGTCTTCCTTTTATATACAGCTCTGTCACCTAGCTGTCACTTCTTGAAAAGATTTGCAATTCCATCACGCATGAACTGGATGAAATTGTTGAATCCAACATACATACACTTAAAAGGCCAGCTCTGTGTCAGGCCTGAAGGCTTTTACATTGTGCAGTTTTACTATATAAACTGCTATCAAGTTATAGCTCCTGTGACAGGTAGTGACTGACCCCCCCAACAGGGGTCAGGTCCAGTCTCATTAAAATCCTGCCCCAAATGCTGGCTTGACTCTGCCCACAAACATGGGTACTGAAATTAAACCAGTGCCCAACAAGGAAAGCAGTTTCTCACTCGCGTGCAGTGAGGTGAACAAAGGACAGCAGAGCATTGCTGGAAGAAGAGGGGAATTAAAAATACAAAACAGGATGAACAGTCCCAAAAAGGCAAATTATAACCACCCCCTCTGGCCCCCATTCCTGCAATACATTGGTGTCTGGCTAAGCCCAGGTTCCCCTTCTGTAACTGTGAGTGAGGTGGGGGTAGCTAGTCATTTCCCTTCTCCTACAGTTGTATGTGTTGGACAGGGTCTTGTTGCTAAAGAGTGTATCGTTGTGCTGCTGAGGAAAAAGACCATGGTGTAGTTGTTACCAGCCCTAATGTTGTGCTGCTGTTTGCTGTAGCCATTCCGCACTGTGGTGTAGGTCAGCACTCCCCCTTGTTGGATTCTCCATCAGTTTTTAGTAGTCATGTTCTCCCCAATCTCTTCTGGTTGTCATGTTCAGCTCAAAGGGATGCAAATGCAAAGTGATCCAAGTAGATGTGCTGGGTGCTCTGTGAATGAGTCTGGTGGCTCCTTCCTTTATCTGCTCGGGTCTGCAGGGTTGCCTCTCACAATGGCTTCAAGCAATGTTTCAGTTCTTTCCTCAACAGACACCTTGCTCTAAGAGTGAATGATATATTTCCCTTCCTTTCAAAAACTTTTTCAGAACCTTCTTTGTCCAGAATTTTGTCACCAAAGGATGCAGCTGAACATCAGACTGCTAGATCAGAGATAAATCTATCATAGATGGATATAATAATGATTCTCATATTTCCCTTGTCTTTATTACAAAGCTGTTTTCTCCAGAAATGTTGCCAAATAAACATATCATTTATGCTTGCTCAGGCCTGCCCATTGGCCTATCCCAGTCAGCTCTTCCTCCCCACTCCATCAAAGCCAATACACTGCTGACCCCATTGGACTTGGTCCCTGCGAAGGTTTCAGAGAAGGGTTGCTTTTCTTCCTTAGGCCTCTAGCTGCCAGGCTTCCCCAGTACAGAGTGACACAATGTCAAAGCCAGCTTATTCACTGCTAAATTAATTATGTTGTTAATTGGTTGACCTATGGCAGACCGTATGGAAAAAATGCTTAATATGTATTTGTTGGCGAGAGTGGATGGAGCTGGGCAATAAAGATGCACAGATTACAATAGTGGGACATTTTTATTGTAAAACATTAAAAAATGATGTACAGTTGAATGTTGCAAAATGTTGCTTATATTATTTGAAAATATCCTCTGGAATTAAATCATAGATATACTCATGAGGACAGAGTCAGTGTCATTTTGGTATCTTTTCACTTTTTCATGCTTAACTGTACAGTCTTAACATTCTCCTAGCTGTCTAGTGGATAGAAGACAGTATGGCATGAAGAGAAAATTGAGTAGTGCCAGCTGAACTCAGTAGGTGCAGAGAGCATGCTACAGCTAGTGTCTTGGGCCTTGAATCTGGTTCCAGGGAAAGGACAGAGTGCCACTGTGAGCATTAAAAATAAAGGAAACTTGAAAAAATTCGAAAGGCAAACATCTCCGGTAAAGTGCTGCAAAAAAAATACCTAATCAAATTGCCCCAATCATTTTAGCCCCAGAGCCTGAAAGTGTCAGTAAATAAATAACTGGTCATGCGAAGTAAGATAACTCTTTTCTGCTAATAGAGCATAGAAGAAGAGAAGCAAGGCCACTAGGGGTTCCTTCTTTGATCTGCAGTAGGTAATGAAAACACAGCCAATACCACCAAAATGAAAAAAAGACATTTCTTGCAAAAGCATTGCTTAGCTGTCAGTCTTCTCTTTGCTTTGGATGGGAGGAAGGCAGGTCCTGGCACACAGGATCACCTGTGTGTGCATGAATTTCAGCCTTGTTTTGCAGCATGATTTTATAAATGGCACTTTATTAAAAGCCAACTTTCAGTCTCAGACTTAAACAGAGACAAGTTCAGGAATAGATATAAAATCAATATAACTCCTCAAGTATTACAGACTACATTTTGAAAGGCCCCTGTTAGAGTGTAGTGAGTGATTTACTGATAAGGTTGTTCTGCTGAGAGGTTAGCTGTTGATTTGCTATACCTTGTCCATTAACATCACTCCAAAACGGAAGAGACTTTGGTTTGATTCTGCTGTAGGATTTTTATTTCTTCCTCTAACCTTCCTCTTCCTCCTTCTTCTTCTTCTAACATCTAATGTCATCACGCTGTGTTTTTATACAACCAAAATGTGCTGTGCTTTTGAGATGATTTTTTTAAATTGTGAACTGTGCTAGAAGTCTTGATTTATTTTGGAACAATTAGGTGTATATAAAATTCTAGTAACATGCAAGCAGAAGTAATGCAAACTCTGGGTTACTGATGTCATTAACTGTTTCTTAATGTCTATAACTGGATTTAAATAAAATTATACACTGAATTCTGCAGTATTGATACCACTTGTTTGCTTGTATTGTATTACAGGCACTGAAGTGAGCACAATGACTGTGAAACACAGTGCCAATATTTCATCGATGGCTCTATCGTTTCTTACTAAATTAGGTTTCTAGCTTATCTGGTTTTGGCTAGTGTTCTCAGTACAACACAGCGTGTGAACATCGTCCATCTCAGGAACACTAGCTTGATGTCAAATGTGACTTAGGCTTTGAGATTGATGAGATGATAAGTAGTCCACCATTTTCCCCCCTGGGAGATAATGTTTGCTCCAAGCTGCCTTTTTACATTCAAAGGTCATGTCCAGTTGAAAGAGCAACATGTACAAATGGGAATTTAGGTACACAGTTACCTTTTGCCCTTGAAAGTACAGGGGGATTGGGACACAATAAATATGCAGATTCTTCTTCAATCATACCTATTACTATGACTATTTGAACAATTTTTAAAATGTATACAGCTTTAGCTTAGGTATAATTTTTTCTTTAATTAGATTTTTCCCCAAAAAAGTCAGCTTTTCAAAGCAAAAGTCAGTCCAAAATAGAAAAAAACACAAGCATAGACTGGACAAGTGCCTTTACATATACAGTCATTGTGATGAGCATGGTAGAACTCCTATATGGTTTGAAAAGTGTAATGGAAAATTTGAAAGACGGAAATGCTTTAGAAAATTTTTTCTGGAGAGCTTTTTAAGTGAATTCAATGATGATAAATTTTTGCCCATAATTTATGTTCAGTATTTTAGGCCTCTTATTTTACTACCTACTCTAAGAAGAGAAGATCAGAAGAAAAGAAAATCAGAAAGGAAAATAAATTAAAATATGAAAAGATGACATATAAGTACATACTGATATAGTACTGAATACATGATGGGAGAGATCATTATTGCTTTCCAATCTGTATTGTAAAAATATTATTTTTAAATTGTGCTGTTTGATGCCTAGGCACCAAACTTCAGACCAAAGTGAGTTTTAACAAGTAAGACATAATTTTTCCCAAGGAAATATGGAATTTATGGTGGTATCATTGCCAGACCTCTAACTGCTGTTATCGTTACACTCTGTGGTAACACTAGCAGCCACCGCTGTTAAGGATGTAAATTCTACATGCGCTGAGCTACTGTATACATTTTGATAGGTGAGGCAGGGAGGAGGAAGAAGAGATGAGGAAGTAAGGCTGTACAGTGCTTCATGACTGGCTTAAGGGATATTAAATCGACCTTAAATCCTTGCCAACCGTATAGATGGATGGTGCACTATTTCTAAAATTTGCAAGTCAAAGGGAGACAGGCCTAAATTCTTTCCGCTATGAAACCCCCACAGTCCTCTGCCTTTCAGGCAGAAGCGAAAAGGAATGGAAAATTCCAAACTAACGAGCGCTTCATTTTTTTTTTCTGCAGTGCTGTGCTTAGAAAAATTGCACTCTTTTTTTCTAAGGCAAAGAAGTAAAATTAAAGTTGTATGACTGTTATAAATATTACATGTTCAGGGTATCAAGAGTACCTGTAGTCCTCTGGTTTCTGAGGGTGTTTTTGAATTAACCCTTTTATAGATCTCAGGTTTGGAGGAGAAAGGATAACAAACATTCACGCTTTTTCAAATCTTACGCTGTCTATTAAGAAGGAGAGAGTATTCCATATTAAAGGTGCACTCATATGAATAATAGTTTGGGGAATTTATATTTACACTCTCCTGCATAGATTATCTCTGTTTTATGGAAGTGGACTGTAGAGCACTGAGAGAAATAATGACTTGGCCAAGTTTACCTAAGAAGTCAGAGATGGAGCAAGAAGCAGAACCCAATGTCTTCAATCCAGATTCTCTGATGCTTAATAATTCCTTCATTTTTGCTGAATATTACGTATTGGTCAATATAGAAGTTGGTCCCCTGTTAAGTATTTGTGTATTCAGCAGTGGAAGGATTTGGGAAAGCAATGGTGAGCTTTCACTGAATATCTCAAGGGCTGCAACAAATATGCTGTCCCGTTTCATTGATGTGGTCAGAAGAGCTTGTGGCTGTTCCTCTGGGAGGAGTGACGGGAGGCAAAAGGATGCTACACAGCTGCGTCCTTCGGCCCAGGCATCCCCGCTCGCAAGGATCCCTCCTGGCAGGAAAGGGGCCTGTTCAAAAGCAGGCTGTGCTGCTGGTCCCCAAAGGAGAGGTGTGCTGGGCAGTAGGGACCACATGGAGGTCACCCTGTTGAGGACCTCTCTTTAGCCGAGCGCTGAGCTCTCAGGTGATGGGCTGCCACCAGCTATGCTTCATACTCAGGAAAAGCTCAGGGATACCTTCCTGCTAGGTCTTGTTTAAGTAGTAGGGAAGCTCTCTGTGCTCTCATTTTATGCTCTCAAGATGTCTTCCGATGTGAAACGCTATCTGTAATTTAACCCACACAGTCCAGATTGCAGTGTGCAAGAGCTGCCATTCTAAGTCAAAGCCAAAAAGCAGACTGCCCTGTTTTGTTGTATTTCCTCTTGTGATACTGTAGATAATTTTTTAAAGCTGATTCACTTCTGCTTCTCCAGTGACTCCAGTGAATTTACTCATTGGATCAAACTCTACTTTACCCTCTTTTATCATAATATCCCAATTACACACCCTAACATCTCTCTACCTGCCTCTGGTCTTCATTTTGTAAACTGCTCACAGCGAGCAATAATAATTTCCTTTCATTTTCTTCATAATCTTTAGCTGTCTTTGAGCTGGTTGATATTCCCATAATTTAGGTAAATATTACCCAATTTAAATAAATAAATAAAGTAAATTTTCAGGTATTAACACTAATGAGACACCCCAGCATCATTATTATTCTGTGTATTAGTGTTTCAGGAATGGATCCTTTCTGCATATGGCATTGTAAGTCTGTTTTTAAGGAAATGAATACCAGCTCTTAAATTCATTGTTCTGTCTTTACTGCAGAAGGAATCCGTGATCTTTGAGAAAATGCTCCATCTTGGATAAGCATAAATAGCTTCACTAGTTATGTCACAGATAAGAACAACAATTTGAAAAGATGCTAAATTTTAAATTTAATTCATGTGGCAATTTTTAAACATACCCCAACATGCATGTCTCTTTAAAGTATTCACTTTTTTCAAAGCTATTTTTGCCTTTGACCACTATCTGATGAGAAATTCACATGTGCTAAATATACCCATGATAATAATCATATTGCCAGTTCTCCACTAAAAATGCTGATAGCCTAAAAGGGATTTGAGTCTTCAGTGTAGCTTCCCTGCCATTATTCTTCTGATGGATTTCAGGGAAAAAAAAAAGGTTAAAATGTTAAGCAATAAATATTACTGTAATGTTGTTTATCAATTGTTTTCCCAAATAATAATAACAATAGCAGTATATCACTGTAACAATAACAATATATGTAATAATCACAGTATTTGTCTAACAAATGACAATTAGTAAACAGGCGACTAGAGAAAGGGGTTGGAAGAAACAAATTGCTTTTGGCCCTCATACATATATCACAGTGCCAGGTGTGAGTAGTATAAATCCACCTATATGATAAATTTGGCACTGAAAGGAGTACTGTAAAGACGCCGGGTTGTTCAACCAAACTTCAATGTGATTTTCAGGTGTCTGGGCTACCGCCTAAAACATACATCACAGAAAGCGCCTCTGAACAGTAATGCATGCATACTTCTTATGTTGAAGTCAGTGTGACTAATATTAAGTCACATCAGGCAGAGCTGGGGTTGTCACTCATATTTCTTCTAGAACAGAACTAAGCACCACTTTCCACGGACCATTTGGACAACTTTAGGCCAAATTAGGTGTGCCTGTGGGATTGCGTGTCATATTTCCATAGCTAGGCCACAGCTTGGTTTCAAACTCATCGATTGTTTCCGTGTTAGTCCTTTAGCTGAAGAAACAGAAATTTTTAGCTCTCACACTCAGCTGTTCCTGGTTTAGATCAGAGAGGCGATGCATAGGGCTTAGGGACAACTGTGCTGCGAGGAGCTGCTGAGCTCATCTGTTGTAGGCCCTGCAGGGAGAAGGGAGCAGCCTGGGACCTGGTGCTCCTGGTCGTAGCAGTATTTACGTAGCCTATCAGGAGCAATGTGTGTATTTTTATCTATCTCTGCCTGAGCTGGCCTACATGGAAGGTAGCAGCATCCTTGCTGTCCATCAGACTTTTTTCTGAGCTGAAACAGAAGAAACTGCGATGAGATTCTCCAAACTATTGATGCTAACCTTGATGATTACCAGCACAGATATAAAAAATAAAACATCAAATGCAAACCCCAAGATTTAAGAGTCTGGACCTAATTGTCGGAAAAAGGTGGAGGGGAATAAATATGGATGTTATACCAACAGTGGTTGCTATATTGTTTTTCTTTGGTTACACAATATGGCAGAGTTTCAGTATTTTTGAGACTGAGAGCAATACGGAAGATCTTGGCAAGTGTCTGGAGAATTTAATACCCTACCATTGTGAGATCTAAAAAAGTTAGGAATCAATTTAATAAACTTACTTACTTTTCCAGAGAACAGCTTCATTCTCAAATGTTTGACTAGTGTGGCCAAAACTAAATGCTTATAAGTGATAGGTCAGTCTCTGAAATATCACAAGCTTTAAAAAACATCATATTTTTTCTCTTGTCACTTGATTTCAGATGTTTTGGGTGCATTCTGGTTCAGTTTGGAAGGTTTTTTCCGCAACCATTAAGTCCATAAGAATTTTCTTTTTATCACATGAAGGCTGATTTTTATTCCAGCATCCGGTATTTAAGAAAGTCATCAACTATCATCAGACTTCCAGTAGTATTATGAGCTAAAGATTTATGGGAGGCTGCATTCTTTAGGGCATCGTCAGTGAGTGACAGAGATGCCCTCACCAACAGAGCACCATTTCTAACTCCCGTTAGATGAAGGCAAGTACAGTCATGCAGAGTTCAGACTGGTGGGACTTCCACTTTTTCAGCAGCTTTGCCAAGATCTCCTGCAATGGGGTCCAAATGGCTTTACATAAAATTTTGGAAGTAGCAAAACTGTAATTGCTGCATACATACTGGAGGAAGGTGGAGGAAATTAAAAATTAAAACACTGATCATGATATAAACTTTTAATTTCATTTTAATTTTCGTTTTGAGCTTAGACCTAAGCTGTTGTAACTTTGAGGCTGGCCGTTTTGCCCTAATAAAGATAATGCCTATAGGATCTTTTTCTAGCATGCTTATTTTTGAGGATGTGAGTTGTTCCTAGACTTAATCTGTGATGCTTTCCACTTTGGCATGCTATTCAGAGGGAGGAGTTGCCTGTTTTCTTTGAAGATCTGGATGAATTTAGGGTGATATTCCCAAATTCCCTTCAATCAAACACATGCTAACAGTAGTAGAAGACATAATTAAGGCCTTTATCTAAATATTTGGTACTAGAGCTAAATAATAAATTCAGTTATAAATAAAAATTGAATATTTTACTTAATTACCAAGTCAGAAGATATAGGTGGATAAATGAGCATTTCTGGTAACAGTGATTAAAAGCAGAATTTTAGTGAGTGAACACTTCCTTCCTTCCACTATGAAAATGACAGAAAACTATAGTGCAAATGTATTCACATAATTTGAAAATACATTCCTTCAACAAATATTTGAGTTGGGTTAGGAAGTGAGGTAGATTATAGCTGTCGCTTGATGTTTCACACTCAAGTGATATTAGTTATCTAATAGGAAAAACTGGGAATGTGGCAAAGAACTTCAAGGAATTCTGCATTATAGAAGTACTATTTGTATCGTAAATCTTATTCTGTCTTGTATATGTTAGGTGAAAACAAATGACATTTACTTTTGGCTTCTTTATGGTACACTCTCCTAGCTCACAGGAAGATGTGTCACAGCTTCAGCAGTAACAATAAATGTTTGAGCACACATTATTTTAAGGACTTAATCTGTAGCTTAAACTAAGGTCAGGTTTTCTTCACCTTGGAGTTGCCTTTATATTGCAATTTGGAATTTGGAATGGAATTTGGTTATTCATATAATAGGTCTGATTGATGGACATACTAAAGTCACTTTATATGGATTCCTGGAGGCTAATTTAGTCTCCTAGTGTGGTAAGAACCTTTCAAATAAGGTGGGGTTGTAGTACCCATGCTTCTTTTACTAGTTCAGGGCATGTTTTGGATGAGTACAGTCATGACTAAAACACTTCTGTCATTTCCAGCTGGTGGAACAAACTCTGAGGATTGCCATCCTTAGAGAGGGGAAAATGTAAATTGACTTAGTGCCCTTTTAAACCAAAACTCAGTCAGTCAAGTGCATCATAGAAATACTTAGGTTGGAAGGATTGTCTGAAGGCCGTTTAGCCCAGCCTCTCTCTCAAAGCAGGGCTGACCCCAAAGCTAGAAGGAGTTCTGAGACGAGTAAGTCTAGAATCTAGCCAGTGACAAAATAAGCTATTCATTTTATTTTTTAAAAAATATTTATTTTAGTTTTCTTCTATAAAGAAAATAAGTGGTAGTTCTTTCAGTAAATGAACTAGAGATTCTTTAGAGTTGTCGCAGATTTCTGTATCCTGTAGCACAGTCCAGGTTATCCCAGGCTTAGCTCAGTAAAACCCCATCATTTCCCATGTGTAATATGCTAGATTAGCGGTATGGCTGATATTTCAGCTTGCTGTTCATGCTAAAAGACCTAGAAGGACAGCAAGCCATTCCTCCTCATTTTACGGATAAATAATCAGAAAGGCAGCACAAGATCTCTCCATGAAGAGACAGGAATGCACCTGGGGTCTCTTACTGATAGATCCAACTTTCATTGACTCTTCTGGAGAAACCATGCTTTTTCTGCTTGGCTGTCCTGCCCATAAACACTAAAGTATATGTTTCTTCCAAAACTAGAAATAAAATCTCAGATTTCTGTTTCCTTCACTACTGTCTAGTAACTATAATAACTGGCAGATGGCTGGGTTTTTTTTTCCATCTAGCTCTTAGTTTATATAGAAGCTATTTAACTGTTCAGGTGTTAGAAGTCCATGGTCAAGAATTGAGAGCCCATGCTACAAACAAGAGCAAGTATTTGACAAGACAGGATCGAGCTGAAAAAGAAATCAAAATGAGTTTACTGATTTGACAGCATGAGCAAACCTTCTGCAGTGAACCCCTCTGTTTTGCAGTAAGGATTTACCATAATCTTTCAATGGTGTTTTTCATACAATTGAATGGGAATATTTCACATTTCAATCACTTGCCAGACTTCTATTTGTATGTGTTTCACCTTAATAGCTTTGGAGATGGGAAGCTGTGAAACCAGTTACTCATATCTTTTGGCCTCAGTGACCGCTTTGCATTGTTTTATGTTGGCTAACTTTTCCAGAGCAATCCACAAAAGCAAACAGGATAGGAAGTCCACTTTGGTGAGCTGAGATCTCAGAAACTATGGATATGAGGGCCTTTGGGCCCTGAAGACTGGCTGTGTTAACTGTAAAGCAACCAGTTCTCAGTATCTTCTGCCTCTGTTAGTGCCACCTGTTTCTATAAAACTGAGCTCCAGTTCATTTGGATTAATGCCATCAGATCTTCAAAAACTGGAGTGTATCTTCCTCTTCTCTGGATATTGAAAGAGAGTGGAAGCATAATATGGGCAATGAGCTTAGGCAGCTGAGGCCTTTTCCCAAATGCATAGGAGAAGCCAAAAACATTTATATCAATCATATGGAATGGTTTATTACTATTGATAGATACAACCCCCCTCTCTTTCGCCTCCACAAGAAAGAACTTCAGGCTTCATTGAACCCCTAGAGGATTCATCCTATAATAAAGGAGAAAAGCACAGACAGCAGAAAAAGAACTCAAATAGGGGAGAAAAAAACAAGCTGGAAGTGTTCACAAAGCAGTGTACAAGCCTTTCCAAAATGTCATTAAGTTATGTTTTCATAAACCAGCTTAGATATACGTTTTGGCACTGTTCATCCAATATTGGTGTGAGAGAGCAAGAAAGAATTTAGTGAGACTGGTCATTTGGGGGTTTTTGGTCATTCCCTATTTAATTTTTGGAATTTTTCTGTTCATCTTCCTACTGTAAGAAAACTTGGAGATGCCTTCCATCTGCCTCACTAGAGAGCTGGACATTTTAAAGCACTTCATTCACTCAGTGAACCTGCTACCAGTTGAGAACAACTCTCCTTGTCTATTTCTGTCTCTGTTCAACTTCTCATCTACATATCTTCAAGCATGTTTTTAAGGCCGGGCAGCTCAGCAAGGAGAGGAAAATGTCTGCACTTGTATCCGTGGTTTAAAGAAATTACAACACTGAATGATATACAGATATTTTTTAAAAGGCAATATTTTGAGGCATGCACAATCCTTTATTTTTTTTCTTTAAAAGAACAAGCAAAGAGCTGTAGTAATGACCTTCAGTCAGCATAACCCTCAGCATTCATTGCTGTCACAGAATAGAGAAATATTTCTTCTCTGTATTTCTGGATGCAATGTTTTCTACTTTTAACTACAGTATAAAAGGACAACGATTTTCTTCTCCACCCCCAGAAGAGTGAGAGATTAATGTTTAATTAGAGCCAGAATTTGTAATGTTCACAGAACAATTTTTTCCCCATAAGTGTCTCCACTGATATGGATACTGTTTGTAGCTCATCTCCATAACGTCCTTACTATCTGCTAGCAACAGAGCCCTGCTGCAGTTGCTGCATAAGCAGTTTTTGCTTTTTTAATAAGGAGAAGAGAAGTCTTGTGGTTCATCCCGGTGGTGCAGTTTAAGAAAGAAACAAGAAATGAGGCAAACAAGGGCAAAGACAAGATTCCTTTAACTCTCTGATTGCTTTTGCCATGTTTTACATTGGTGCCCGAAATTTCAGCAGCGTGTGCTGGGTACCCCTCATCCCTCCTCACTGCCCACAAGTATCAACTGGATACTGTCAAGTGACTTTTACCTGGCCACTTTTTCTTGCATTATTTGTGAAAGCTCATTATCTGCTTCGACTATGAGTTCCCTCTAATTACTGCAGCATGCCAAAAAGGAGGAGGGGAAACAGCAAACTGTGTCCAAGTGGGATCTGTTCAGCACAGCCCTGGTGAGAGCAAACCTTGTGAAGCATGAAAGAAAAGGGGAAGAAGGAAAGCAGGAGAGAATGAAGAACAGGCCACCAACTGCCTCCTATTTTAAATCATCTATAGAAACCAGCAAATATTGCCCTAACTTTTGCCCATATAAAGCAATTGCAACCTAAATCATGCCGTTGTTCGCAAAGGAGCTCGTTGCTGTAGCTTTTATGGGGGCTTTACCATGGTCTCTAAGTCTTTCAGGAAGGGTTTGGATGTCGCAGGGCTGCGCTGTTCAGACGGGCTTGCCAGACAGCCCTGCGCCGATTCGTGCACTTTGGGCTCTCATAGCCAATTTAATTGCCCTTCTCTGGCTCCTCTGAAACAACTTACAGAAAGGCAGCGCAGTGTTGCCTTGTGTAAAACCCACACCTAACAATGGGTTGGGCAATAGGAAAAGGTGTGTTGTTCGTGTTAATCACAAATTCCAGTAAAAATGAAATACTGGGGAGAGGGGATTATGTGATCACCAACATATCACTGGAGGAGAGCTGCTGGGGTGTCTCTCGCATTTACGGAGCGCTGGGATGTGGGACTAAGAATAGCTCGAGTTTATAGAGCACCTTTCATCACAAAGCATCCAGAGGTGATTTACAAACTTAAACTGTTGTATAGATGACACTTATAAAACAAAACAAAATGGCTGTTTTCTGAGTAATGGTTTGAAACACTATAGCTTACATTAGTGTTACTGAAATGATCTGGGCCATTATTGGAGAATGGGTAGGATTTTTTATTTTTATGAAATAAAAACTGGATCACAGAGGCAAACTCGAGAGTGAACAGTGTCAGCTCTTTAAATGTGCCCAGAAAAGCCTCAAAACTCAGAACCAGCACACCCTGGGAAAGAAGGTCTCTCTTGTCATGGAAGCTTTAGGGGTCGTTCAGGGAAAGCAATAGCATCACCACTGCAAGGAAAATATTGAGGGTATCAGGGCTGGTTGTCTTCCACAGAGTAACACTGACCTTTCAAAAAGCCTTGACTTTAAATTTGTTTCAAAAATGCGTCCAGCAGCTTGGTGAACCAAAGCACTGCAGTCGGAAACTGCGTCTGCAGTACAAGTTCACGGGGAAGAGCAGGCTCTGTCGAAATGGCCATCTCAACTTCCCATCACCCCTGTGTTTCCTCACAGGTTTCCAGCCCAGATACTGACACTGCCGGTGATGTTCAAAGTGTTTTATGGGAAAATACAGTGAAGCTACACTATATGAAAGTTAATATAGGAGGATCTGACACCTGTAGGAGCTATCTTCTTTCGTGTTGCTCTTTAGGTGGCAATTGCTGTTCTGTGCTGGCCTAGCTAGAGCAAGGCTCATGTTAAATTAGAAGGCGGGTACAACTAACTGCTGCAGAAACTGCTGTTCTTTTGCCTGATTTCCACAATGTGAAGCGTTATCCCAAGTGCCTGTTACTGACTGTTACAGGTGAAGATGCAGCTCTTTCCTGTGCAGATGTACATAGTGACTCATCTGCCTATAAACTAAGCTGAAAAGCTCTTAACATTTCATCTGCAGAAGGAAGTCTGTATCTTGGGTAAAGCTGAAAATCAGACATCTCTATTTTGTACAGGCTGAAAGCAGGTATAGGTGGAAAGGAGTTCAAATGCCTACTAATCCTTGCCTACTAATTCCCTGCTAATTGTGAGGTGGCAGCGGTGACACTTTGTGCAAACTGTGCTTCCACGCTGTGCCTGCGTGGGGAACGGCCGCTTTCCTGCCCGATTATCACCACACATACTATTAAATAGAAGTTGCTTTCATCAGTGCTTTCACCAAGACTTGTGTTTCTCAGCCCGTAGGAGTTTTATAAAATATCCACTGTAAACTGTTAGCCTAAAGTGTTTCAAAGTATTTAAGAGATGGGCGGTGGAGCTGCGTGCTTTTTGTTTCAGCAACAAATTTCGTCCTATCATCTGGGGGGTTGTATCCATTTTTATTTTTGTTTTCTCTTGTTTCACTGCTGATCTCTGCAGTTTATTTTGATCAAAAAGAAAGAGTTCCCAGATTGTCCCAGTGTAATGTATTCTAAGTATTTAGGATTGAAGGAATGCGTTTTGCTGGCCCTGTGGAGTACTAATAGAGTAGATATTGAAAAAAAAATGTAAAAAATTTCAACTGAAAGGTGTAAGATCAGCTTGACGCTAAACAGTGTGTTGGCAGATCCCTGCATGGTTCTTTAGCTATGTGATTCCCGTGAAAAGGCAAGCCATAAAACATAGCATAGCAATCTGAGCCCATTTGTGTCTGTCCCATGCTTATTCCAGTGCAATGGGAAGGGCAATTCTAAATGCAACTACAGTAATACAAACTAGATCTACATAATGGGATTTGTAGATTAAAGCCTGATTAGGGCAAATAGCTCATGCAAGCCTCTTCCAAAGTGCAATGTCTCTCCCCAAAAATATACAGTAGAGCAAGTTGCAGCAATCTTTTACCAAACAGTTCTACATTTGTAACTAGGCAGACTGGATATCAGGAAGAGTCTTGGTCTTGACAGTATCTGACTTTAGATTCTGGTTCTGTTAAAAAACAGAGTGAAGAACCACTTCAGGAGATATGTGCATTTTCTTTTTTTCTTTCTGTGGGAGATGGGGAATTTGCTTCAGGAATGCAAAAAGTTAAAATAATCAGCTATAGTTAATCCTTCTTTACAAATGTCTGTGCAAAACTCAAAGCTATTCTTACTTCTTCCCCAGCAGACTGAATACTCTGCCCTGGACAGGTTGCTTTTTGAGCTGGATAGAATAATGTGAGGAGCCCCTGCTTCTATTGTATTTTACTTTAGCTTATAGTCTTCTGTAATTTATTATTAATATTCATGTTTTACTAAGTTTACTTCTTATATATGGGATATGAACTGGCAAGATGAACTAGGACAATAATATACTTTCACAGAACCGCAAAAGCATTTGGATGGATTCTGGATCAGTACACCAATTCAACAGAGATAGCGTGCACATACTTAAATTTAAGCCTGTGGATAATTACTTTGCTAAATTGTGATCTTAAGATTCTAGTTCTTGTTCAGTCTTTTATTCATTAATTAGGTAAAACTACCATTGATATCAGTGGACATTCTGCCTCAGAAAGAATTCACTAGAACAAAAAGGGAATTTTAAGATATGACCTAACTTGTAAGGGTTGAATTTACTTGCCCCAGAAACGCAGCTGCAGGAAGCAACTCTTATACAAAGGCTGGTAAGGGAGTGCAGCCGTATATCCAGCTAAAATTACAAGGGGAAGTTACAGATACGTAATGTGACAACCCAGATTAGATTTTGGCAAGCTGGGCAAAACTAGCACTTTACCCTCAAATTTTTTACAAGACTTCCAATGTCCCCAAATGGTTAGGACCTTAGATTTATTTCTTGTAAGAAGACTGGCATGTCCAGGAGTAAAAAGTCTAAGGGAAAAAAACCCAAATCAAAAACCCTGGAAGCACTTTCATTTATATGAGTAAAGGATAAAGGAGTATGCTTGGAAAGCAAAAGCAAATTCTCTGTGTAGATCTGAGAAATGTTGTGCTCTTTTATGAAAATTCATTGTTTATCAAAGAGAGGAAATCAAGCAGTTAGCTGCTTGGAGTGAATGCTAAAACGTGCATTTTATTAGGGATTCCAGTGCTTTGGGGGCGTACGAGTGCCGTCCCTCTCCCCTGAGCTCGCTGAAGCACCACGGGAGGCAGTGCCCAGGGCGACTGCATGCCGCCCGGGCTGGGGGGGCCCAGGGCTCTCGCCGGCGCCATGCTGCAGCGCAGACATTTCTTTTCAGCAGGTGTCTCAGCGGAGGGTGCTGATTTAGAGCAGACGATTTCATTTATGTCTGCTCCCCGGTGTCCAGTTATTGTGGAAAGGCAAGGCCCTTCGAGACCGCAGGCACTGCTGTGCTCTGTCTGCTCGTTCCTAGGCAGGAGCAGAGAGCTCAGCCTTCACCGGCGGTGGTTCTGGAGCAAAAGCAGCTGCTTGCTGAAGCAGAAGTCTCTGCTTGGGAGAAGTCCCCCCGGCTGATTCAGTGTTGTTTCCCAGCCTGACTGGAGGCTCTTCGGTGGCTTTTTCCTTGCAGCCCAGGGAAGGCGGCTTGCGCTTGTGCCCCAGCTGGCTGCGGCTCTCAGAGGCAGCGTGCCGGGAGCAGCCCCGCGGGCCAGTCCTTCCTCGCCTTTGCTTCCCTGGTGCTCCAGCACTACCGGCCGCTGAAGAGCTCGCCCTCGCTGCCAGCAGCACTGGCACCCGCCTCGGACAGCGCTGCACTCTGCGACCCTGCTGCTTTCTAGCCGCGCCGCGTGCTGTGTCTCCGCAGAAGCCTATCCATTTCTGTGGATGCCCCCAGTCCTCTCACTTGGGCGATATACGGCTTAGAGAACGAGGACATTTCTTCTTCCTTCCTCACGGCACCGTTGTACAACGCTCTGCTACTGGGACCCTGCAGCAGCTGCCAAATTGCATCCTACATCTGCTCATTTCCAAATGCCCCTTTGTTAGGTGAAAACCAAGGCCTCATTACTGGCTGTAAGTATGTGGTCACTTAGGAAAATAGGTCCATAAGTAAACATATGAGTGAACAAATTGGTGTTTTGCATCTACTTATTCCCTGAATGGGCTCACAAGTGGTAAGAAAAAGACCCAGTGTCTCCAAATTCATCCACGTGGCATTTCCCTGCTATGTATTTTTTCAAATGGACTGTCTGGCTTTTGCAGCCAATTGATATGTGGAGCAGTGTGGAGAGAAGAGAGATAAATGTGCTGGCTTTAGTAATACAGAAGACCATGGTGAAGGTACAACTATTTCTTTTCTTCTGGAACACTTCTGTTTCCTCCAAAACACAAAGTTGACCATAGGATGACATCCTTATGTCTGAAAAAAAAAGCTCACTAATTCATGTCTGTGAGGGTAATTCCTGCTTTTTATGACTGTAAATCTTTGGGCTATCAATTTCTAGAAACTCTTCATTTTTCTTGTTCAGTAGATTGAAGTTTAGATTCAGGAACAATATAGAATTAAAGGTGAATAAACTGTTAGAGAAACTCTTAAGTCATATTGACTTAAGTAGTGAGATCATGCCAAGAAAGTTAATACAGGCACCTCCAGGGGAATGCTGATCAACTGATTTATTCACCTCTATTTGTTCTAAGCAAAAACATATGTCTAAGGAGGAAAGCTTTCAAAGTAGGACAAAAAGCTGAAACAACCAAGTTTCCTTTAAACCCTCATTGTGTTCACTTCCTTCACGCTATGAAAGTAGGTTTTTCATATATAGATAAAACAATATGAAGATATGAACACACAGCATAAATATATTTTAAAGTATATTTTCAATTCTGCATTGACGTTTATTAAACAATAACGTTGGATTCCATGTTGTGTTGTCCTACATCAGCGGACCAGAATGTGCCCATATGTTTCTGTTAGTCTTGGTCATTGCTGATCTCCCTCACCCACTTTGATTGTACCAGGAGGCCACTGCCTGTGTTTTTATTATAAATGTTTTTCTGTAATTTTATGCTTGCTTGTAAGGCTGTACAAAGAGAACTTGACAACTTACGATCTGAAAGGAGTATAACCCTTTTTAGACTACAGATGTGCATGCACACACATGCGCATGCACACTCCCACGTTAAGAGGAAGAACTTCACTACTTTAAGGAATCCCATCTCACCTTGACATGCAGATTTACTAACTGCATGTTAGTGTTATAAATAAATGAGATTCCTTTTCATTCTTTAAAAAACTCTCAGAAATGAAAGAAAACAAAAATTTCAAACATACCCACAGACAAACTAGGAACACTTGTAAATAGCTTTTATTTCTAAAATAGAAACTTTCCCAAAAGTTAATGAATATACACATATATAACAAATCTGTGCTCTGGACTGACTCAGTATGAACTATCATACAGTTAGTCCAACCATCGTTCATCCATCCATTTGGGCTATAAAACGTTTACATCAAGGCACTGAAGAAGCTTTTAAATATTATATTTTTGAAATCTTTAATAGGGAATTAGAAGTGTAGTTGTGATTGACTATCAAGGAAATAATATATGTCTCACATGCAAATTCATGGCTCTGAAGGTTCACCGTGTAAATTAAACTCGTTTGTGTAACTGTGCTTTTGCATACATCTGTGTATTTTTCTGATAAATGGAGATGTTACCACATCACCAACTAAAGCCTCGATCCATGACAGAATTCAGGTCTCCATTCATTCAGCTCTCTATGGCCAGAGTTGAGCCCTTTGTTGTAAGAATCCTTTGCATATATCTGGCTTTATTTAAGCGTGGTTACGTCTGTCTTATACCTTTGCTTACATTAAAGGGAGCATTTAAAAGCTATCTTGTCTTCCTCTTTATGCTTGTAAGCATAAAGAAACACATTTATCCATTTACACCAGGAAGCAGGCATACTGTTCTCTCCAAGAACACGTTTTCTTCTTTGGTGTTTCACAGCAGCATTGCCTCTTTGCCCCAAAAACTCATTAGTGCCACTCTGCCACAGTACAGACATAGAGGGATGCCTGACAAGGCAGGAACCGGCTTTTGGGAGACTTTGCAAGAGCCATGTATGTGAGCCAAGACCAATCAAAATTGTTTGCAAGGGCAAGTCCAGTTGAATTATTTGAAAGGTTCAAGCACCAGGAGAGAAAAGACCTGATTGGTGTGGTCCAGAAGAGAGCTGGAACTGACCATGAAAAAAAGAAAGCTGAGGCTAAATGTTTGGGAGAACATCACATGTGTGGGATGTGTCAGGCTGTACAATACTCTCCACTGAGAAGTGCTTAAATAAAACTGTTGCTTTGGTTTAGAAAATAAGTAACTAAAGGGTTGGGAGAAGTCACAGAAATATACCTCAGGGAATGATTTTACTTTGCTGCAGGACATGACCAAATAATAGATTCATTCTTATCTCAGTAATTCATCTTAATATAGTCCAAACACTCTTCAAGTCTCTGAAGAGGCACATGGCTCACCATTTTTCAGTGTATCTAGGTGACCCTACCAGAAGTGGAATCCCATATTCTTTCTTTTTCCCCAACCAAGACGTTCTCTGTGGAACTTGATATGCCCTGAAGAAAAGGGATGGACTTTTCCCATTAGGCACATAAATGCTAGTGAACACTAAGAGTCCATAGTTGCTGCATGATGGCAAATTTGATGAATATTTGGATGCCACCAGAATCAAAGTTACTTTTGAATTCCTAAAGCGAAGATGGCAATGTATTAACCCAGGAAGTACTGCATCCAGCACAGGGCAGCTCAGTACAGGGTCTGATTCTCATGAACGAGGAGTTAACTGATTATCCAAAAACCATTTGTTGCATGTGCAGCTAGTGATCATGAACTGGTTATATCTGTGAACAGAAATTATGGCACTAGCCAATAACATCTACTCTTGATAATTCAAAAAAGAACATTTTGCCAAAGCTTAAATCTCTCCTGGCATGAATGATGGCAATATTACATTTAAAATTGGAACTGTGAAAGAGTCCTTGGTGTTGTTGCGAGAGATTGTACTGGTAGATGCAAAAGCTATGACTGTAAAAACTTTGGAAAAGACCCAGAAAGTCTCAGATAGAAGACATGTAGAATCATCTTTAAAAAGTAAATATAAGTGAATATAGAAATAATGAAAAAATATGAAAGTAGAGGCAGGGAATTTAAATTACAGGCTAAAAATGCATGCAATGGATAAGGGAAGCTAAAGGAATCAATGAGATATCAGTAGAAATAGAATTAAAATAATAAGAAAGATTTTAAAGTATATTAGGAATAAAAATCACCTTAATTCAAGCCTAGGTCCATTGCAATATGCAGATGGTGAAATCATAAATGATACAGAAAAGTTAGAAATAATTAATAATTCTGTTTAATGTTTGAAGAGAAGTAGGAGATGATATGGTGGATGAAATGAGAAGTTTACCATCTGCAGTGAAAGAGAATGTGAAACAATATCTGCTATAATTAAATGCTATAGAAACAAAAGGCCCAGAAAAAGTACAAATAGGAGTCTTAAGGGAATTATCCAAACAGCAAAAGAGCTGAATCACTTGATGATTGAGAGGTAACTTTAGGACTGGACGTGGATAGTTACCCTTGGCTTGATGGAAGCTTGGATGTCGCAAATGAAGTCACACATGGGTCCAGTGGGTAAAAGTTGAATTTAGACAAATTCAGCCTTCAGGGAGACAGCTTTTCCTTGTAGTAAGGTAATTTAGCTTTGGAACAGCTCACCAAGGTGGCAGACTCACCATCTCTTGGAGACTCTAAAATTAAATGAGATAACTCTTTTAAGAGTTGCTTCTCAGAAAAATTCTGTGTCCTGTGTACAGTATAGATGAGGTCAGACTACATGATCACAGTGGTCCCTTTTGGCCATAGAGTTTATAAATTATAAATTAAACTCAAACTAATTTAGAAAATGATGTTTCAACACAGACAAACTAGAAACTAATTTACTGTCTCCTGCATTAGACTCTTTCATCTTATGATGTCTCCAGCATAACTGCCATTGATTTTTATTAATTAATGACATGTGTTTCTAGTGTGGTCTGTTCTGTGGCCAATTAGCACTCATTCCTTTTGTGTTGCTGCTAAATATACACATGTAATAGATGATATGTAGAAAAAAGACTGCAAAAGAACTTAGCTCAAAATATATCAAGACAGACCACAGGTGGGCATAACAGAGAAATTGAAGGGGGCTGAGGGGCGATACCATCAGGTAGAAGAGAAATGTTCCTGTTGAACATAGTAAAGGTACCATCTGTCCAGACATAGCTGAATGTATTGTGGGCGCTTTTCAGCAAGACTAAGCGCTCTAGTGAAAGATTCAGAAGTAGCATTAAAAAAGATGATGAATTTATTTAATTGTCAACGAATCTGACTCCACATGGGAAATTAATACAGTTCTTTGAATACAGAGAGCATGTGCACAGAGACCAGACCTGTATAAATATTTTCAACATCCTTACAGAAGCTGAAGCAAGTCATTAGGTGTGAGTTACTACTTCAAATGCCTGTCTAGAAACAGATACTTCTATTTTCTAACAGATACTTCCAAAAGTATCTGAGCAATAATGGATGCTTTATCGTCAGTTCCAAGAAAATACGGGGTACCTCTCCTACATACTGTTTAAAACAAATTTCAAATGTGTACGTAGTGAGAGTGGCTTCTTGTGCCAAGTGAGCTTTTAGATTAAAAATTGCTTCCTTTCAAATCACTTGGAAATGCAGAGTATAGCTGAACCATGTGAAAGATGCCTTGCTTTCAGATTCTCAGTGGCATACTGGGCGTTACTGGGTGCTTTTCACATATTCAGACACTCTGTGTTCTCCAAAGAGTCTGGATAAATATTTTAAAAGGACAAAGACAATAAAAGGCTAAATGAGTCAGGTAAGCCTTCATAAAAATAAGTTATAGCACTTGGAATATAGTGTTATTAGCTTAACTGGCTATGCTAAATAACATACAATGATTCCAGTATTTCTGGCAAAAGGTTTTTGACTGGGGAAAGTAATCTTAGAGTATGCAGTCATGAATATGCATGTCTCTCTTGATACCTTTGCCTATAGTTTAGTTTGCCTATAGCTGTGTGCAGGACAAGCATATAAATGGTGATAGAAAGCTTAGAATCCATATGTGTGATCTGTAACTCAGATAGATACATTGTATTTAATGTGCAACTGTATATGGTACGCCATATTTCTTTATAGCGCTTGTTGAAAAATAGAGGCAGATGTTTACAAATGTACTCAAATGTAGAAGTACATTGTATAAACAATGTGGATCGTTTGAAAAGTGGAATGTGTCCAGTAATTTCAGTGAGTGACAGTTCAGGCTTACAGCATTTACAGCAGTCATCATGACTATTTAAAGGCCCAACCATCATTTGGGAAGAGTTTTATAAATATTAGAAGAAAAAAACTGCATTTCCCAGCGAATAGTTCAAAGACATTCACAGCATTATTGTGTCTGTCTGAGGGAGAATGAAGGTCTTCATGGTGCAGTAAGGCACGGTGGACACCTTCGGTCCAATGGGAACTTTTCCTGCATTGAACCCTCAAGACTGGGCTGGCGGTGTCATTTTTTTAGAGAATATATGTAAGTCCGTTTATATTAATGTCATGGCTCTATGTTCTTTGGCACAGCAGGAAGGATTTAAAAAAACAAATAAAGATTCTTAATACATTTTTCAGGGCCTATAGGTTTTTACATGATCATCTGTATACCTGCCTGTCTCTGTGTTTGTCTAGTTATCAGTCTTAGTGTGGCTTTCCTATAATGCTGTGTGTATTTATAGTTTGAGCTGCCTCTTCAGTCTGCTTTTTTCCATAGGAGTATAATGAATGTATAATACAAGCTGAGGTGTTTCTAATATTCCCACAATTTGGGATTCTGATACCTTAGTGTAAATTGGTGATGCTATTCCATGCCCAGTCAGTTACTTTTTTGCTTTTTTTAATTTTTCCTAAAAAAATGGAATAAAAATGGAAAAGTTGCAGTGCCAATGCAAATGTTATATAGTTTTAATATATCGTTGTTTAAGAAAGCTAAAATATTGATTGCAAAATATAAGTGACTGCAGATAGTTTCTTTTGTTTGTTACTGTGTTTGGCTTCACCATCTCAATTCTTAGATGACAGCCCTTTTTATTCTGTTATACAAGGCACATTTCATATTGTATTACTGAAATGTACAGCTGTGTTTAGTAGTTCCGTTCTCACACATTTAAGAATAGCTGTGCCTGATTTCTTTGAGATTGTGCCAGTATTCCAAATGGCTTCTCTTTTGTTTTTGAGAAGTTAAAGCTTAATTTTGGCATTTATCAGTTCTGAAGTTATGTTCAGTTTCAACAGCTTTTTTGTAAGATTCATCGTCTGAAATAACCCACAGTAATTACAAGAATTTGTCAGGATATTGTTGATCACCTTATGCACATGTTTTTCCAAAGAGGGATGGGGCGGAGAGCAAGGAAGCGGCATGTGTTTATGTGTGTGCATGTGTGTGAGCCCTTGTAGGAAATGTTTCCTCGCCGCTCTGCATAATGTGCGGTGTCAGCACTAATCCACCTCTAAGACTTAGGGATCTTCAATCAGTCTTTATGGCCCCTCGTTGCTTGTTGTTCAAGCTGTGTGTCACAGCCAGTCACAACAGTTACTTCAAGCAAATTTTCACACTCTTTGGCTCAAACTGCTGGCAGCATTCCTAAAGACTCTGAGGAAATAATTCCACAAAGTGGCATAAATTAATGTGACTAATTAACATGATGTTAATTATTTGTAAATTGTATGTTTGGATACACATTACTTGAGAGGCATATGTTACATTCAATGTTTACTGAAACAAGTGACTGCTAATCGCATCTCCTGAGTGTTCCTTTCACAACAGTCAGCAAATAGAGGCTTCTCTAAAAATAAAAATTGTGTCCTAAGGGAATGCATGAACTATAGCATATAATGAAATGAGTAACTGGAGTAAAGAATTACCTTCATGTCAGCCTGAGAAACATTTTGTGAGTAGTTTGGTAGGCAGTAACTACCTTCACCTCACATGTAAATCAGGAGGTATGTAGTATATTAATAGAAATGTGGAAAAAAATAAGATGAGCGCATGTAATTAAAAGTTGTGCAAAAGGACAAGACCTCAATTTAGGGTCAAAAAAACAACATTAATACTGCTGTTTTCCAACTTCTTGAATTTCTGATGTAAGACTGAAAGTGCCCTCTTGGGTCGTTGGCAGTAGGTACACAGCACTTTAATGATAGGCCCAAGGAGGACCTACATATGATATGTTCAGAAACCTGCTACTTTCTCAGTGCATGAGAACCTCATATGGTGAGTTATAAGCTGTCTACAGACAACTGTTCCAGCCATCCTGGGTAGCAGCACACTAAGCCAGACGATGCACTGAGCCCACGCAAGTGCTCGCATGCTCTGGAGGGCATCGTCAGAACATGCTTGTGCCCATCCTTGCAGGCTGCTTTTGTGAACAAGGAGTTTGGTTGTGAGGATGGACATGGACTGCGCTGAAGAGGCAGAACAGACCAATGCAGTGAGTCCAGTGGTGTGGTACCACAGGCTACCACATCATATAATCCCTTCCATAAATCGATCAAGCTCCATTATTTTGGATTTTTTTCTCCTGACTCCTGCTGGAAGGTTAATGTAGAATACAAGGCTGTATTGCTTAGAAAACCTCTTGTAATTCCTAGGTGACATTTCTCCATGATCATTTAGACCTATTTTTTGTCACACCAATGTTCTCTTTTAGATTAAATAGTTCTTCCTGTTTCCTCCTGATTCCTTTTACATCACATCTCAGAGTGCAGGTCCATGGAAGTCTAATTACTTTAAATATTAGGTTATTTTCCTGCCAGAGCAGCTCCCTAAACTGACTCACCACCTGACTGCATATGTGCTAGTGGTGGTGTAAAGGAGAGGGCAGGGACCATGTGACTGGAATAGAAAGAGAGAGAGAGAGAGAGAAAGACAGAAAAAAGAACAAGCATATGGTAGCTGTGAATTACATCAGCTGAAGCTGCCATGGTACAACACCTTCAGGCTTCACTTCTCTGTACTAAAAAAAATTAGCTCTTATTTAATCTCTTCTCATAAAACAAGCTCTGAGTTCCTTTGATCAAACCCCTCTCTTCATCTGTTCTAGTTTAAGTTCATGTATCGTGAAGAGCTGTAACGCTATGGGTTTCTTTCAGTTACTAAACACATGGCTAGTGTCATTTGAAGTGTCTTCACACCGGCCACCTTGGCCTGCAGCTACCACTCTGGAAGGGTGCAGATTCCCCGTAGGTCTTGTGTGATACGTGCCAGCCCCGTGGGAATGTCTCAGATACTCTACAACATCTCCAATGGCACTACACGCTTACACTTGGCCCTCTGAATTGAGCCCTGCATAACTGACAGTGTTACATGGGATGTTTCATTTCCTGCAGTGAGATATAGGTTATTCTTGACTCAGCAAGTGTGATATTATTGAAATGTAGTTGTATTTTTAATAGTTTTGTTTTATAATTTAAAAACAAACATTGTCATCAGAGTTGTTGGAATCTTTTGCCCCGCTGAATAAGTCTCTGTTTCCTGAACTACACAGTTGGTAGCAATAAGAGTCCATCTACAAGAGATGTACTTTAGCAGCCAGAACAGAGGGGAAGAGATGGTCAGTACAGACAGAACATTTAGTGACTGAGGTGACTGATCTCTTGGCCTCTGATGTATTTTATTGTGTGAAATGTACAGATTTTTGAGAGTTGGATTTTCAGTCACAGTAACAACCACATCCTGTGTACTAGGGAGGAATTTTACCCTTTCTCTTCATCATGCCATACTTCCTATTCTTCCTTCAATACATCAAGGCATTAGAACTTCCCAATAAAGAAAAAAGTTTTTGAGTTTTTCTCAGCACAGGCAAATAACATGCTTCTCTAACTTCATTTTTCTTTTGGAAAGACAGAAACTTTTTATTGAAAGTTAAAAAATAAAATTTCATTTGAGGCAAGCATTCAGCATGGAAAATTTCAGTTAAATAATTACAGTTTGGCAAAGACATGAGCAACTGAAACCAAAGTATTATATTAAAAAGTATTAAGCAAACTTAACTGGAGCTCTTGTCTATAATAAAAATGTATGCATGCATACATATGTATATACTGTGCTATTTTCTTATATATGTAATGAATAATGCAGTTCATTATTTTTGGAACTGTGTCGTTTGCAGTACTCTTTCGAGCCAGCTCCTGAATTCAATGGGGCTCATTGTGTATGTAAAGTTTAATACATGCATAACTCTTTTGCAGGATCAGATTCTACAATATTAATGCAGTATTCACATTATGAATTTACCTGCCTGAAAATCCAGAATATTTTAAAGTATGGCTGCACACATACTTGTAATGAAATTTCAAACCTTAGCATTTTACATTTACATGCTTTCTTTATGTAAAATAATTGTATTATATTGAAAAAATACAAAATGTAACTCCCTTTTTTCAAAAAATAAATAATTGTGGCTTTATACTCTCATTTTTTTTCTCCTGGAAGTGGAAGGGAGGGAAAGATACATTCAAACATGAGTTTTACATTTTGGTTGTTTAAGGGATATTTCGTCAGCTGGGTGCGTGAGTCCTCTAGCTGCACATGTGGGATGGAATCCGCATTCACTGTTGTACTGAGGGGCGTATGTTCAGAAGGCTATTTTGGATCTTTTGTTGACTTAACTCTGCTTGAATAAAGAGCCTTACACCAGAAATACTCTGAAAGTCTTTTGTGACAAGGAGCCTGATCTGTTAGAAGGTTCTTTCCTGGTATATTAGAGGGAAAACTCTCTGCCTGGATGGGCAGCAGATTGGGATTTGGTGCCGAAGTTATACAGAGCGCAATAAAGAAGTTATCTGCAAAAAGTTACAATTTCAGACTACATTTCAAAAGAAACTTAGAAGAGCTTTATTATGACATGGTTCATAGTGATGCAGAACTTGTAGTACAATGCATTTTTAGATAACTGTAACTAGGTGAGTACTAGGAAAAGTTTCTGTTCTATAAAAACAACAGTGCAATTTTGGAGGGTTTGCAGTCATGCTGAAATTGTATTAAGATTTTTGAAAAGAGAAACAAGCATGAAAGAGGTTGAAAATATATAAAATAATGACTAAAAGCAGGTCTTTAAGCTGTTAAGGTCTATTTCAGATAGAAATATTTATATATCTCTTCCACATTTGAAATATTTTTGTTAACATTTAGGTATTTCCTACATGTTTCTGACATTGGTCAGACAACAACAAAAAACTAAGATAATTCAAAATATTTTTGCAAGAAAACAACTTACTGCATTTTTGAAAAATAAATAATAATTATGATCTTTCACTCATATATCCCTTTCAGTCAGGCTATTACTGTCTGACTAAGATCGCAGTAGAATCAATTATACTGGTTAAACCAGCCTTAAAAAAGTGACAAAATCTGCTGGTAGGTTTTGCATTGCATGACTGTTCTCAATAGTATGAAACAGAGCTACTACTCACAATAAAACAAAAAAGTTAGGGTAGGATAGAACATAAATAATTGAAATTGCAGAGAAGAAATTACAACCTGCAGGCAGAATTAACCATCAGAAATGGCATTTGGAGATACCAGGGAAATATGTTTTGAAAAGTACCATGGACTTTTCACCGAGCACAATGGTAAGGACTGTAGGTTTTTGAAGCTGATATCTCCAACTGCATAGTCCTTCAAGTCCAGAACATTGCCCAGGCAGTAGGTCAGTTGAAAGAGAAGATTATGTTTGATCACTGCTCCATCTTGCAGCCCTTGAGTTTTTACCAGAAATTTCAGACATAACCCAATCATGATGAGTTTGAGGAGAGGGCAGGCTGAGATGACGTAGGATCGGCCATGTGCCATGAGTGTAACTTAAGAACCTGACACAGACCCCAAAGATTTGGCAGGTAAAACTGGCTTCCATTCAGCCTTTTATTATTTGTAGTTTTCTTTTTCCCAGTAACTATATTCACTGTGCTGACGAGTGCATGCAAAATTAGATAGTTCCTATTGTGAAGGCTTATGATGTCGGGCTAAAGGCCAGAACTTCAGTAATCCCACTGATTTCAGTGGGAGTTTGAGTAGAGTATAAAACACCAAGGCACAACAGGAAATCCAGGAATTTTCTTACTGAATTCCTCCAATTTCGAAGTGATATTAACAGTTTGACTTCTTTGGAATATCCCTGAATAAATAAGTTTGAGGAGTACTGCAAGAATCCTACAAATATCATGGTGATTGTAACCAAAGCTATTGAAATCCCAAACCACACTAAGGAGGGGTTGGTATCAAATGTCTCTCTGAATTATTTTGCAGTGTTGAAACCATTTCAGACACATGACTTCTACAGTGTTTCCTAGGGAAAACTTTAGGTTTCAAAAGTATGATTTCAGATTTTGTTTTATTTTCCTTGATATTTTACACCATTTTAAACTTTTGCCTTTATTTTATATTATTTTAAACTTTTTATACTGCTGTGTTTCTAAGAAGCCTTCAGCCTCATAACTATTGTAGCTATAAATTCATCACATATTTGCAGTTGCACTCTAGCTCTAAAGTATATGATGATGCAAATCCTCAAAAGGTTTGAAGGATTGGATTTCCAGAAAAAGTGGGTTATAATTATACACCAAGGACAGTCATCAAAACTTAAGAGTAGTGACTTTTAATGTGTATTTTAATAATATCAAAAATTGATTACCTTCTGTAATCCCTGCTGTCATCTGAAGTCCAAAAAGGGTGTCTTCTGAAATTAAAAACAGTGGTATTATACCTTCAAGAATCTCCTTAGGGTGCTTGCAGAGGCTTGCCTGCAGGTAAAACCACTGAGAATAGTCCCTACGGTAACATGAAGAAATGGGGGCAAGCAAAAACCTGAGGAAGCTGGTGCCCTTTTTTACTGAAAGGTTAATTTTGTTTGTGGATCTTGGATGGAAGCATCTCCACCAGATTTTGATAAATCTTTTCACCAAAAGGCCAGATCAGGTCCCAAAAGTTGCCGGTACCTTGCCAGTTGGGCAAGTGAACAATTACTGTCTTTTATGGAATTTAAAGTTCATGTCAGCATCCTGAGTTACATATCGATTTCCTCTGGTCAGGTTAAGCTAGTTATATTACCATGTGTTCTGCCTATCAGCACAACCTGTGCCAATACACTAGAAGTTTTTAACTTTATCACATACTCCCTCACAAAAAAACCAACTGAAGTAACCTGCTAGCATATAACTTTTTGATTGTAAGTCAACCTCCTTCTTAGAGTGTATCTGTTTGTAGATTGTATCCTTGGGAATATACGTGTCCCTTCACACAAGACTAGAAAATCTTCTCTTGCTATATCCATAGAGGACATATTCTTGCTCCTGCCTTCTGCCCTGCTGGGTGGCTGACATACAAGACAGAATACACCTTTCACTAAGGATAGCCTTTTGGGTTTCATGTGGCAAGACACAAGCACAGCTGTTGTTAAAACATACATATGCACTGCACATCTCAGAGAACACGAGTTTCAGGTATATAACCTTTCCAGAATGAAAAACTATGCCAGCCTCTCTGCGTCAAAATCACAAGGAGTTCAGATCTTAACTGTATCTTAAAAAAAAAATGCAATGACATGATATTCAGTGGTCTGTTTTAAGAATACTGGTATAATATTGTCACAATCTGTCTGTGCTTTACTTGGATTCCCTAAGTGAGAGATGCCAGTTAAAAGTGCAACAGCAACGTTGCTCACTTGATTTATAGTCCACTCTTGTTCCTAGGTTTCTGGCCTGCATTGCAATTTAAATTGTTGTCTATTGTTAAATACTAGTGTAATTGATAGCACAGCTGCAGTGGATAGCTGTAATTTTTACTGACTTCTGTCTTGGTACGTGACTTAGACGTGCAGTTAGGTACTTAAGCCGTGTATTTTGAAAATGGATTTAAATAATGTAAATGTATATATTGTTTAATTAACAATAGGCACTGTTTATTCTTTTGAACTTCACACTGTTGAAAAAGAAACAGAACATGCATCTGTTTTGAATTTAATTTTGGCATTCCCTGTGTGCATAATGAGAGAAGGTATAGGACAGCTGGTTTGAATGTATACAGAATGTAAACCCTCAGTGGAGTGTTTAACTTTCTGAAACTCTACATTTAATTTTGAAGTCTCTTGAAAGGTAAAATACTCACAAAGCACTGAAGGAGTCACATGATCTTAGGAATATGGTGTCTGTTAGTCAAGCCCCTTAGTACCATGTTTTGCATTTGAAGAAGAGAAGATCTCTTCCTTGCCATCATTCACCAGCCAACCCCTTTCTTCCTTTACCCCTTCCTTTTGCCTTATAAGGTACCTTCATCATCCTTGAGCTAAATTGAATGGATGTACCAGTTTTTCACTTGAATATCCCAAGAGATTCAACTTATAATATTGTATGTTGGACCTTATCTATGGAATGGCATCTGATATCCCATAAAATTGAACAAGAATTGTATGCTGCTGCTTTTGAGTTTTGTGCATAATAACAGGGAGCACACACTTGCATGTAAGTTCCTCTAAAAGCTGAACGTTTTCCTCCAAACAGCTTGTCCAGCGGGAGCATTTGTAAACATGAGCTATCGCCATGTGGTTTCTCTATGGAATGGAGTGGCACACACTGAAAGGGGACTGTGTACCCAAAGAGCAACCTGAACCTAGCTATATGCCCAAAACTCAGAATTTCTCTGAGAAGTCAAAGATGGTGCCCGTTTGGCCTCTCTGGTTAGCACCTGACACACCACTGAACATGCCATAATCTCATAAAGCAAAAGTATATTACTAAATGTTTGGAAAGCATTTTGCAGATGAAAAGCTCAATACTAACTACAATTTAAATATTTAAATATTAAGTTCTCCCTAGCATGAGGTACAAATCTGTTTTCTGTCAATATTCAGGTGTTTTTACCTAGTATTTTAAAAAGAAATATCTGTTCATCTTGAATAAGTGTATGACTTTTGAATGCATGTCCAAACCTCTATAGTGTATAATTTCAGGAGAATTGCCACAGGACTATCCAGCACTGAACCATGTAGCACTCTCCAGGAGATTCAGTGCAGTAGAAGAGTACTAAAATGGAAACAAAACTTTCACCCCCTCCAGGAGAAGATACATTTGTGTACTAGCTGACCATTTTTTATGTCATTTGATGTCTTGTAAAGTGTAACAGTATTGAGAATTAGTAGCCCGTTTTTCTTGTCTTGCAACAGGGGGACAGTTGGCTTTCTAGCTCTTCTCTAGGCCAAAGCTAGTTTTGGTGGTAACAGCAGTATTTTAAAAGAGGAAATAGCATAGGTACGTCCACATTTTTATCTGATCACAAAAAATAATTTTAGAAGATTTTGAAAGATTCTTTATACCTGTATTGGTAATTAATAAGTCAGGAAGGATTTTTGCTACAATCTGTTAGTGGAGGTTTTTGGTTTTCCTTGGAAGAATTGGTCATCTGTAAAGTGAATGGCTCCTAGGGACACTGGGTACTTGTGATTCTTACAAGTTAGCAAACAGGGATGTTAATTTTCATCTTCTAACTTTATCAAAAGAATTCAATAAATAGCTCATAAGAATCAAATTTTAGATTGGACTGATAAAAGTGAGAGTGTAAGGCTGTAGAATACAATATAATTATAGAGTTCATTATCTTTAATAAAAATGATGATAGCTAAGGACATTTTGGATATACACGATTAAAACTTTTTGGCTTTGGAAAACAAAATTTGTTTCTATGAATTATGATATGTTTAACTGCTCCACTTTAAGTAGTTTTTTTCTTATCTGTTTTAATTCAGAAACTGCCACTGTAATTTAAAAAAATTTACTTCAACTGAACCTATTGGCCTAATTATGATTTGCATAACTAATATAATTATTTTAATAACACAAGTAATGTTTCTCACAATTTTTGATATTTATCCTTTGCACCTGTGTGGTGTTGTTTTTTTCCTGTTAATAGTTTATTTAATTTTATACTGTATTGTAGAATAACTTTCCATTGCAAGAAATATCTTGCATGCAAGATCAAATATTGTGCCATGTATTCCATTCATTAAAGAATCAGTAAGCTGTTTTCTGTATTAGAAGTAGCTTGTTCAAAATATGAGCTTGCAAAAGTAATGGTAAGAAATCTCCAATGTATTTTTTCTTTTTCCCTGAATATAAAAAAGCAGCTTCATAGAATCTGTCTGCTGTATTAAATAGCATTCCAGTAGGAACTGCTTCCTTCTTAGAGAAAAGTCTACCTCAGAAAGACTTAAAATGTGAATATTGTAGATTCTACATTAGTTTTTACATTAATTCATTCTATAGCTTATGTCCACATATGTGTGGCTACTTTACTATATATGATTTCTTATTAATGTATTTTTGAATGTTTAAATAAAAAACTTAATAAACAGAAGGAACATTAGGTTTTCTAAGGGAAAATGTAAAACTAAAGTCCTGAATTCTATCTGAGTTTTAAACTCCTGGAGGGATGAAAATCCTATAGAAATATTTTTGGTGACTGTTTCAGTGTACATCTTCACATATTATGTCTCAAGGTAAATAAGTAAACTGTAAATAAGAAATTGCCCAAAAAGGTATGTGTGCATGGTGAATCTGCAAACCAGATACAAGGTATTTATTTTATTTAAAGTGTATAGCCATTTGTTACATAACTTTGGAAAAACCTGGGATTTAGAAAGGGTATGTTGAATTTTACACAACTTAAAATATCTGAAAAGCATTCTTTTTAGGTGACATCTTCAACTATTAAGTATAAGTTACTCACCATATGAATGCAAAATATCAAATGTTAAGACAGCTATTTGACATGTTGGCCTGTTGTATGTATCTTTGCTATTTATGTGATAATACTTGTCAAGTTTGTAAGGCTTTTCCTTTGTTTTGTAATCAAGATTTGTAAGCGAATACATTTGGAATATGTTTGTGTATGTGTACACACACACACTTAGACTGATGCATAAAATAATGGGCTAACGGTTTGTACAATAGTGAGCTATTTATGCTTAAATATTACTTATAAGTAAAGGAGATCTGTAAAGAATCTCCTTTATGCTGTTTGACATCATTATATTTGTGTGTTTAAACTGAATAATTCCCTCTCCTTAGCAAACTAAGACAATATTATTAAAAGAATTAAACAGTGGAAAAATAGAAATAACAGTTAATCAGAAGTTAACCTTTGTGAGTTAATTTCTGTTTCCTGCACTGTGGGGGATTTGAATTAACTCCAAGCAAACCATTCGAACTATAACTGCAGGAGAGCCATCATTATTATTAGTTTCAACTAATCAAAGAGTAGAATTTTGTCCACTAGATTATATTGCAACTGTGTGTTATTGCTGTATCAGTGGCTGCTCCTAGAAGCTGCCTTAGGAGACTAGACAACACCGAGGGCACCCCTTCCAGATTAATACAGATGCCAGATCTGGTCTGGCAGATATGTCCATACATGTGGAGGCCAACTGAGGTGCAGCATCAGGAACATGGTCGATGGGATCTCGTGCTGCATTGGCTTGTTCTCATGTTGAGGTACGTATGATGGCATGAAGAGAAGCCTGGCTACTCAGCCCCTCCAAATCACTGCGGAAGGGCCAGCAGAAAGACACTCTTAGAAATCATAGAAATTAAGAAATCATGTTCCAGAATATGCTTTTCCATCTATGGAAAACTTGTTTTTTAAGGATAGCCTTTCTTAAGCAGATTGTGCAGGATCGTACTCCTCCCTGCTTGATTTATTTTTTCATAGAAAGGAGAAGAAAAAAAGGAGTGAGCAAATGCATACAGTGTCATACTACCTCCAGTGATGGAGGTTTGTAAAATGCCTGCGCTTGCAAGATGTGTTTACAAAGACAGTTTTGGCATTGGAGAAAATGCAGGTTCCAGTGGTAATCTCTGCACATCAAATGAGGAATCATTCTAGGACCTGCAGTTTCTGTCACACTAGAAAAAGCTCATGCAGTAATGAACTCCAGGTTATTTTTTCTTTATTTTTATTGTTATCCATAGGGAGTAACATCAGGGCCTGTCCTTATTTACTTTCCTGTCCAGAGTACTGTAGTTCAATGCAGGTACACTACTCAAAAGCATATGTAGAAGTCCCATAGTCATGCACATTACTGCTCTAAAAAATGACATAGAGTCTAATAGATCACATAGGAAAATGATGTTAGTCTTACATGCAACTGTGTCAATGATGAATGCTGTATATTGCTATTGATTTATAAGATTTTATCAGAAAGTAAAAGAAACTATTGTGATCATCTAGGAAAATGGCTAATTATCTCAAATTTTTTCAGCTGTCCCTTACCAAGGTACCTGTCAGATGGACCTTAAAACTTTCTCTTCTGATATAGGAAGTGTAGGGGAAAAATAAATTTGCCTGGTAATTTGGAGGATAGCTTAGTTCACAAAACAATAGTTTCCATGTTTTAATTAAAATCGTCTGATTCATTCTCCAGGCCGTATTTTTGTTTTGCTGCTCTTGTTATCTGTAATCCATTCCTTGATTGTTTCTTCTTGGATATATGAGTGTTTAGGCTACTTTTTCCCATCATTTACTCTGTTAACTGTAACTTTCTCTTCATGAATGTTACAATGTATCCCAGAATGTCTTGACTAATTTCAATAACTAAATCATCTCTGAGGCAGCAGCAACATTTCATAGTGTTCTGTAGTGATTCTGAAAAATTAAATCAAGTTTAGTGCAGTGATGTTGTAAGAACTCTGTCACTGTCGTGAATAGATCAGTTCATAGCGGTTGCTTCCTGGGTAAGTTCTTGCAACACGAGTATGGTTCTCCAGTAAAGATCTAAAAAGCTCCAGGAAGAACTTGGTCCACTCGTGCAGAACATCTTCCCAAAACTCTTTCCACAGCCACATGCTAGCTACTGAATTTAGGCCAATAGCTAGAGATCATCCAACTATGTTTACTTATTTTCTAGCAACACCTGGCTCAAAATCCCTATTAGATCACAATGCTAATCAGTCTCTAATCAAGTCTGTAGCCAACCTGGAAAACAGGCTATCTGTTTGAAGAGTAGGAATTTGTACATTCATCAATTTTTGTTTTTCTTCTTAGCACTTCTAATAGCTTTTTGTTTTGTTTGAGCTTCTGTGAAAAACCTGATACATTCTCATAGATGTGTGCTCTTCCACTTCTTTTCCTGTATTATGAAAGTCCATGAATGCTTAGACTGTTAATAGAAATCAAAAGATAGCTATGTTTAAAACATATGTTCATATAAAAATGTTTATTTCTTATAAACACCTTGTATTCTAAGATTTAAAACAAATCTCCTGGATAAGTTATCCTTTTTCTTACAACCATTTTAGGTCACTGATGGTTAATAGCCAATTTTTTAGTGCTTTAGTTAATGCCTTGCATATAAATCGTTGTCTTTATTTCATTAGTTGCTCTGAAATAAAATTTCTTTAATGACAATTTTCTTAAGAGCTAATTTACTAACATTTGTTTTTTTTCTGACCTTTAAATTAGTTTTAAACAACTGCAATATTAGATCATTAGAACAAATGCAACATGAATTTATCAAAGCTGTATCATCCCAAACTACCCTGATAACTCAGTGTAGGAAATGTAGTAGATCTGATATTATTTGGAGTTCAGCATTTGATACAGTATCACACATGGGAAATTATTAGTCCATCTCAACAAGGTGGATATTAGTAATGGTACTGAGAGGCGGAATGGAACTGAAAAAAAAGAGATGACAACAGGCTATTTTAAATGGGGAATAGTCACACTGGAACAAAGATATTTGTAAAATTTTTCAAGGATCAATCTAGAGGACTTGACGTACTTAACATTTTAATTAGTGATATTGACACAAGATGTAGAAGTAGAGGAATGGAGTTTGGTGATGGCAAAATATTGTGAGGCATCATTAAAATAAAGGATGATCAGAATATTACACAGGAATAATGTTCTGACCTTGAGGACTCAAGTAATAGAAATGAGATGAAATTTAAGAGTAGAGATGGCACTTAAGGGCTGATAAAAAGAATTTCTACTAGAGACTTATCAGTTGAAAATGACAGAGGAGGCTAAAGACCTGTGTGTAACCATCAGTCATAGAATAACTATGAGTCACCAACGTGATACAGCTGTGAAAAAAGCGATATGATCCTAGAAAATATCAAATGAGATATTTCCTGTGGAGACAGGGAAGTGTTAATGTTGGAGCAGCACTGGAGAGATCGCTTTTGAAAAACTGGCCTCCCATTTTTAAGAAAGATGAATTCAAACTGGAGCAAGTGTTAGGAAGGGCTACAGGGATGACTGGAATGATACAGAAGCTTATGTTGTGCAAAGAAAGTAAAAGACGGTGGCTTGTTTAGCCCCGCCATAGAAAGGTTGCGAGGAGAAGGGCTGGCTGGCTGCACAGCCCTCAGGGCAGGGAGCGCGGGAGCAGAGTGCCTCTGGCACGGAAACAAATGGCTGTGAGCGAACGCAGGCTGGAAGTGAGAAGAACATTTCTGGTCATCTGGTCGGTGAGGTCTGAGTCAGGGGTCCAGGAGGAGTGAGGGAAGAAACAGGCAAGTTTTACGGTAGAGCTCAGTTAGCTTGTGGAAAAGCTGATACGGCGTGACTTGTGGCGGGGGACTAAATGGGCAGATTTACGAGGTCTGATGTTCTTTGTTCCTGTTATCACCCATGTGTGCAATATATATGCCAGGGCTTGCGTAGACCACGCTAGCTTATTCACCCTCAACATGATACTAAGCAGCAAGACGCGCTCTTTCCTTGAGAGGTTTCCTCATTCGTATCTAAAACATTACTTAAAACTACTGAGATTGGAAGATTTGTGTATTTATTAGAGGTACTTCAGATTTTACAAAAGATGGATTGTATTCTAAAAAGATTTATGGGATTCTTCTCATTTATGTTGAAGCTGTGTTACATAGTTTTGGCAAAGGAAACATAAAATGGGTGTAACTATAACTGCCGGGCTTCTAAGAGCATGTAAAATGCCTTTAGTATCAGTAAGAATCAGCTTGTCTTTGCTAACAGAAGTGCCTTAAAAAGATATGAAAAGGACAGAGTCTGCTGTCCACAGTATTGTCCTCTTCCGCAGCTAATTCACTAGAACAGTGTGATAGTAAGTTTGACTTGAGCAAGATGTTGAATCTGGCTCCGGATGCAAAAGGCACTTCGGAGGTTACCAGCATGGTGGGTGAGTTCCTCTGACAGGAATTGGCCCGTGCAGGATTCCCGCAGGATAATAAGCACTTAGATTCTGTGAAGCCAAAAATCAGTGTTGATCTCGTGATTTTTCTCGGCAACAATTAACTGTGTGGAAAGCTGTAATACAGGACAGTTTTTCTATTAAAAGTATTTGTAAAGGGCTAAATTAATTTCTGACTTTATTAAATGAACCCGTGTAGTAATGCGTGAAAATAACAATAATGAAAAAATATAGGCAAGAAAAGAAAGGGGCTGAAGGGAACAAAGCAAGCCCAAGTTATCTAATTTCAAGTGTGAAGTGATTCTTCATCTTCCCCCCCTACAATAATAGATTTGGGGGTATGTCATTATAGAGCACTTTAAATAAAAGCAGTCGTTACTAGAAGGCATTAGAAGAAAATTCTTAAGGCGAATATCTTGGGTTTGCCTGGCTCACATTGTCTGAGAATGCTTCTCGTTTCTGTCCCCAAAATATTTGAAAAAGATGCCAGTAAGTGAATGACAGCAGGCTGCGGGCTGTCTCCAGCCCGAGCTGCCAGTGGCTCCAGTGCCGGGCCTGCCGCAGCACGCTGCGGCTGCGCTTCTGCAAGAGGCCGCTCTGCTTGGAGCATAAACAACCTCTCTGCAGAGGTTAAAACAAAAGAAGAGTCCTGTACACGGACAAGTTGCTAAGCAGCAGAAAGAAGGACATCTGTCAAGGGCCATCTATGTTTTTTGTATTACTACACTTCCATTCTTTGCAGCTTCATCACACAACCTGTTATGGTTTTTGTGTACCCATAGCAAGGAGATAAAATGACACGGATAGTTTTTCTTCCACTTCTCCTCTGTCCCTACTTTTAAAGAGCTGGCGTTGAAGGGAGAGGTCCCTGGGGGACCTACGCTGATGGAGATGTTACCAGTTTCAGTTCAGTCCGGGGCTTTAAGCGTGTTTAGTGTAGTTAATTAGTTACTTGCTTGATGGGCATCATGCTGAAGTCTTTTGGGCCTGGGTTACTCTCAGAAATGAAGGAAAATTTTACCAAAAGAGAGAACATTAACTTTCAAAATAAAATTGTTCTCTCCAGAGCATGAGGAGGTCGGCAATATTGTGCTGCTTTGATTTGGCTAGGGTAGTTAAGACCTGCAAAATGGGACTGCCAGAAGAGAGAGGCAATTGGAAAGTGTTAGCAGGTAGGAGTTTTGACATGGTTTGCACTGACTATTTGTGCTGCTGACCATGTCTTTTATTCACTGAAGTAGCTGTAGTTGCTCTCTAGAAAGTTTTCACTGAGAGAGTGTTAAAGTCTCCCTCTTGCTCTGCTCCAAACATTTACTCATGTGACTAGTTTCAGTGACATGTATTTGTAAAGCGTCATTAATTATTAGTAAAGTACTACAGGATTCTTTATATAAATTAAGATGTTGTTATTATATACTATTGAACAGCCAAGGCTATTAATATTTGGAGCCATTATTGCGAAAATGTAGCAAATAATTCCAATTAAAATATTACTCCCTATCCCTTTACAGCCTCCATCATTAAATGAATTTCCCAAGTAGGAAGGCAGATGTTCTAGTAGTGTATCATTTAACTGGATAAACCAAAGAAATAATCACATACTTTAAAATTCTTAAATAATATTTGCAAAATACAAGTACTGATTATGACCTACAGTATAAGGCATTTCTTTCCTCTTTTCTTGTATTAAAGATCTTTTACTAGTTGATTATATTTTTGCAAGGGTATATTTTATAGTAGTGACATTTTGAGGTTTTGAAAGTATTTGTTTACTATGAACCTATCAAAATGCTTTCAGGACACACTGTCTTCATGTTGACAAATATCTCCTTAAATGAAAAAGAGTTTTCTTAATTAAGAATTTCAGTATTAGGTTTATTTTTTATTATTGCAGCTACTTAGCCATCCTTTTCCAAGTAGTTTCATATTTTCAAGGTCGAGATTTTTAAAAAGGACTAATGGGAACCAAATTTCTTTTGACTTCTCTCAGACCAACTGTGATGAAGGAATGGTGTTCTGCAAGTTGGCTTTAGAAAAACAAATTTTAAATCAGCCAGGATTCATCGGCTGGGCCACATGCCTTTTTCTCTATGATGTGCCCCATAACTACATGACTAATAAAATGCCTGTTTTTATTGTGCGTGGTCCAGCTTTGGAATAATAATCATCCTTGAAGATTAAATTAATGAAAAATCAATTGTGCAATCAAATATTTCAGCCATAGTGGGTGGCTGAGTTAAGAAAATATTATAAGCAGAATATAATTTATTCAGTCTTATAGGCAGCTGTTGAATTTCTTATTCAGTTATCAATTACTAGAAAATTGTTAGCTGAAATTAGAATTAAATAATGTTTGCAAACTATCCTGTTAGAGCATGGTCACGTGTGGAAACAGCTGTAGTTATTTTAAAAGCTGCCGTCCCTGCTGTTTGCTACTGCTCTTCCTCCCAAGGTTTACTGACCTCAGAGCAGGACTTCTGGCATTTGCTTCATTGCCAAGTCAGCGTGAGCCACCAGCACGTCCGCATTTGGAGTAGGAGCCGTCACGCAGCGCGTTACGGGGCCGTAGCTTCCAGCGCAGGGATGAGAGCAGAGAGCTGAGGCTGGAAATGTCTTGGGTCGCTCCCGCTCTGCCTGTGTACGTGGGTTTGTCTGGGAGCACAGGCCTTTGCTCGCAGGAAGAAGTCATCCTTTGGCTGTGCTGGCATACCCCCTTCATGTTGGTACGCTTCTGACGGCCTGCTTCAGTCCTCTATGCAAAGAGGGATAAGCTCTAGCTCAATAGTGTCCCCTTACCTGTTATTACTGTGACCACTCCTGCAGTGTTGCCGATATAAGTATTTCAATAGAATTTATGGTCCTACAATTATACTTGTATCAAATGCTGCGTAGATTAGGAACTAGCCTTCAAGAGCAGTGTTTTCAGTAAAAAAAATGTTTGCAGTAGGTTTTCTGTTTCAATTTCCCACCTGTTAAGAACTCATCTTTATGACATGAGTGAAAATAATTAATTGCTACTTGAGGAATAATTACCCCCAGTTTGCTGTGCGCCATAGGACGTTATAGAAGACATAGGGGAGGCTTTGAAATTTGTTCTCAAGCTTTTCAAGTGAAGATGATGATAAATTAACTAAGACTTTGGGGCTCATCATAAGCTTGTGATTACATTTTAGGGCTCAGCTTACCACAGAACAGCAGTGGCATAATAACGTGGGCCAAGTCTTTCCTTTTTATTCATGGTACAAGGTTTTTTTCAGTACTTACTGTCTCTCTCAGAGAGCATTATGTGCTCGCCTACATGTTCAGGGGGAAAGGTTGTTCTCTGAAAGCTTATCCATTGCAGTATTTCCAACTGTGCTGTTTTAAAACATTTGCCAGTAGGCATAGGTATGCTATCCACCATTAACAAATACAAAAGGAAAATTCTCATAAAAACTTATTTTATGTATTGAAAGAGGATATGGATTCAGGTGTGCTCCAACGTTGCACCACTACTGTGTCTTTTTAGTAGTTTTACATGTAGGCGTTTGCTATTAGGTGTTTGCTATTGTTTAAAGTGACAGCTACATCCCCCTCTTTAGGCAAGCCTTTTAAAAATAAGTGATTCACATGTATTTTGCATATTTTAATCCATTATTTGCATATGCTAATTCACAGCGCATTGCGGTGACAATGGTTATTGCATTCAATTGTCCTGAATTGTAAGGAGTTATAGGAAAGTTCGTCAATTCAAATGTGGGATCTGTTCTGTACCCCAACATAGAGGGAACTGCTGTTGACTCTCACCAGCGGTCCTGGGGATTTTCTGTATTGCACAATTCAAAATGATAAGTTAGCAAACACAATGTTCTGTTTCTTATCTTCGAAATGTATCTTGCAACTCTGGAAGAGACTCATCCCTTGCTGTCAATGTATTTGATGATAGTGACTTTGTGCCAGATCATATAGGGATTCGCTCTTGAAATAGACTATAGAAGTTATTCACATAATGAGGATCTTACCAGCAAAAAAATATATGAAGTAAACGTACCTATAAACACTGTGGAAGAGAGAGGAAATAGAAATGCAGTATATAGGGGATCCGCTGAACACACGACTTTGTAGCAAGGACTGTCGTTCTGTGGGAAGCAACAATGCTAAAACACGATATTTGGTTATGCAGATCATCAGGGTTTTTTCCAAGAACCATCCCAATCAGTAGGATACTCAAAAATATATATTGGAAGAAACATCCAGGTTTTTGCTGAAGAAGGTGTAAGATAGGAAAAGACATGGTAGGGAATAACTACTGGTATTTATGTTGCTGAATATTGCAACAATTGACCGGTACTGAAATAATCTTACAAAGAGAACTCACTGGGATCCTTCCACACTGTAGCAAACAGACTGGCATCAGTTTATGCCTTTTCTAGGCCACTACCTTTTAGAAAAGAGCAGATGCATATTACTACATTCAGTTATACATTGACAAAAGATTGTGAAAAAGACAAAAAGAAAGCCAATATAATTTTCCATGACAGTGACACCGATGTGGTATCAATAACATGGATCATCCATCTTACAGTAACATATTCCTGTGGTTACCAGGTATGCAAGTGGCCGATGATTCTTTCCTTCAACAGCAGACGTAGCTGTTGTTGCTGGCAATGCAATTTTTATCCCATATTTCAGAAAAACTCCTGCTCAATATCATAGTTAAAGATAAAACAATAATTCCTGGTCAGTCTAGGAGAATGGCTCATACATGCCTAGATAATTGGAAAAATCCTTATTAATTGTCATCTTACTATGTCCATTAAGAAACATCCATTGGCAGTCATCAAAAGCTAGTCCTCTTGGGACTAGTTTGCAAATTTGGCAGGGAACACTGCAACATTGCCTAAGGTATGTCAAACCAAAGTACCATAGACAATGTAGTGAGTATGGGGCATGTGAAGGAGCTGACTAGTTCACGTCAGGTTTTGTACTTCAAATAAAATGCTATAGAATATATAGAATTATTCTTAATTTCTGAAGGCACTGGGGAGATCAAAAAGTCACCCACAATATAGATATTGCCATTTTTTTTCATTTTTCTGGAGTGTAAATTTAGATGTTTCTCTGAAAAAAAATACTTTTTCTGATTTCTGATTGCATTTGGGTTAAAATTTACTCCTCATAAAATAAACATCACTTTTTCTTGACACTGTTAAAAATTTCATTCTTCAAGTATAACTTGTAGCTGTGATGCAGTAACAAAAATGTTGCTTTATTAGGAATACCATTTACTCCTAAAATTTATCACAGCTGCATGAAAACCTGTGTTCTGAAGTTCAACCATTCCTAGAATCATCTCTCTTAAGACTCTGCAGTTTTGAGTGCCCTTAGCACTGTTCGGAGTGTGCAGAGCACAGTGAATTGTGGTGCACTAATCATTCAACAAACAACTGACCAATTCTGCAATGGGAAGGTTTTTGGAGACTGAAAAATGAGTGTCCAGCTGAAGGACATTGAATGGAGCAGACAGCTTAGGAAATGGGGGAGTGAAGTGGGAATGGGATTACATACAAATGAGGAAACTCGGGGGAGAAAGCAGGTGGAGATAACAGAGGTGGTGCAGAAGTTCAGCTCCCCTGCGTATCCCCACGCAGTGAGAAGGCTTACTGAGAAGTTGCTCCTTTGGGGGGTAGCCTGCCATCTGCCTCTGAAGTGATGAATTTTTAGGAAAAAGTAAAGGTGAGGAATGGCACTACTAGCCACTGCTTGTGAGTCCACAGCACGCTGCCTCTTTGGAATAGCTCCGGGAGATCAAACCCACACTGATTCTCAGGACCAACATATGTACAGTCGGAAGCTCCTGTTCCACCGCAGTAGGATATTGTGTGCCTGTGTGTACTCAATCAAGGTTTTTTTGGAGTTATGTGGCACTCATTGAGTGCTATGCAGGGGAGAGAAGAGACTTAGATGGTGATGAGTAAATCATCTCCATAGAGAAAGAAGTCTTTAGGATTGCACTGGTTGCTGTGAATTGTTTTCTTCATTGAAATATATGCTTAAAGTATTTAATGAGTTATTTATAAGTTCCTGGCTGTAGCTCACACCATCAAAGTGATTTCACTCCTTTTCAACAGCAAGCAAAATAGCCTTCCATTTTTAAGAACCAGTTGCCTCTGAGGTTCTTGAAAAGGCAGGCAACAGCAAGAATTTCAGGCTCAAAAGCCTGAGAGAATAAGCTCTCTCTCATACGATTCTTAGCACTTCCTAGCTCTAGCCATATGTGAAGTATGCAAGAATAACCTTTTAATTTATATTTCTAGCTATGCTGATTCTAGGAATAGGAGTATAGGAGGAATGTGGATAAAGTACTGTAAAAAATACAAGAGTGCTGATCCAAAAAAATTTTAAATGTCATGTTCAGTCCAAGGTTTGTGCAGAGGTCTGGGAACAGCTCTTATTTGTCCAAATTGCTTTGCTAATGCTCACTGTGGGCTATTTTTCCTCCTTTTCAATGATTTTTGTAGCAAAATGACATTTTAGTTTTGAATTAATACACAATTTTGCTGAAAAAAATTGCAGAAATCAGATTGCATTAGCAGGTAGTTGCAGAGCAAAGCCCATGTCTTCTGAGGTTTTCAAGTTACGTGCAGTATGCTTTACTGATATACCCAGACAAATAGGGAGAAGTAGCGCTGCAGCTACCTGTCCTACATCAGATTGCAGCATTATCCTGCTCTGACCTTTACCCCTTGGACTGCTAGTACAACTTCACAGAAATGAAGATAATTTTCTCTGGATCTTTTTATTCATTATTCAAGCAAAATTCCCACTAAGTGGAGATCCATGAGGGACCAGGATTTAACCTTGAATTATGTCTAATCTAAGATTAGAATCAACAGAGGAAAAATCATATAAAAATATTCGGGTATGAAGGTAGTGAAGTTGCTTACTTTAGACAGAGATGTTTTCCTGTAGTGTTACTTTCTATTACTCTTTTATGTATTGGATGCCCACAAAATAAAAATTTTGGACTGGCTATTTTTGCTTTTTATTCCAGCAGCTTTTTTATTTGTCTCTTAACAAAATTATGCATTGATTCCTACCAAGCTGTATTAGGCTTTGTAAACAAATAAGTCAGCTAATTACTCAATGCAATAATGAGCATGCAAATTGATTTTCAGATCCTGGGTTGAATTTGCGATGCTGTTAAAAATATTTTGAGTATTGAAATATGTAGAAATGATTTGAAAGCCAGGGAGAAATTTCAAATGTGTATGTACACAACACCATTTTTGCGTGTTTATGTTGCCAGGAAGGTCTCTTTTTTTTTATTCAGAGTCCTGTCTGACCATAACAAATGTGAAAGATATCAAATTAAGTAAATTTTCCCACATTTGATGATTTCTGTATTTTTTGCAAATTCAGTACATTTTCCAAGATATTTTTGACTTGTAAAATGAGAATATTAAATTACAGGACTGGATCATTATCACTGACATCAACAGAGACACTTATTGGCAGCATTGCACTGTAGCCCTATCAACACATTCCATGAGTGAAAAATAAACATTATTCCTAAAACTTCAGCGGAGACTTTCCCGCCTTTAATTTCTTCAGTTCTGTAAGAAAATATGTTCTAAGAGAAATTTTTGGATATGTGTTTGCAGTCTAGGATCATAAAGTTCATATTTTTTTTTCTGTAATCAGAATGAGAATTGGTAGGGTGATACTTGGAACATGGGGTTCCCTGAGATCTCATTGTACTTCAGAGCTATTAATAGAGGACTTCCATATATAATTGCATGCAACTATCAGCTTGGTAACTTTCTAACTGCTAATTTTTGGAAGCAGGTAGGATGTGCCAGGGGAAGAATCATAGTACAACTGCCCTTTTTTTAAATTTTCAGTTTGGCTGTTGTCAGGCACATGTATCGATCTAGGTGGACCTTTGGTTTAATCCTGTATGGTGGTTGTTATGTTCAGACATTCAGGAAGTCCCTGAAGCTCTCTCTGCAGTGGTTGTTCAGGATTGTCACTGTAACTGTGCCTTACCGTTCCAGAAATCATAGTTGTTGTAGCAAATATGTGTCAAGATGGTATAATGACTCTCTGTGAAATGTGAAAAAAATATATCACACACTTAAAGGGACAGAAAACATTAGGAGTAGGTTATTTCTGCTTCAGCACAGATTTGTTATAACACTTTTTTCAAGTTAGGAGCATTCTGCATTACTGCATAAAATTTTATTAAAAACTACGTCCAGTGTGTGTTCTGACTGAAGCTTGTAAACCCGCTACATTGCTTGCCCTTTTCTGAAAGTGGTTATTTGTTATTTGACATTATTTTGTCAGACATCTGATTTATATAGCTGAAGACAGGGCACTTGCCTTCTTTTCAGGATAATAAACAAGCTTCACTTTTAAAGCCAAGAAAACATTTTTAAATGGTAGAATATTTTTCTAATTATTTTGTCTAGCATGTTGAATACCTTTTTACTTTCTCTGCAGTTAGCTTCCATTAATGTTAAAGAAAAAGAGAAAGAGAGTGGGAAAGCAAGCCTTGGTGTAGAAAAAAAAGAAATCAAAGCTAACCACCGACAGCTTTTTGAAAAAGAGTGTTCTGGTTGTTATAAAACATGTATATAACTGACAAGTGATATTATCCACTGGTGAGATATTGTTCATATGTCTGCAGTATAGAATTACCAGAAAAATCATGCTGGTTATCAATCCACATGTGTTCAATGCAGTTTTAGGATTTTGTGAATGCCTTGAATATCTTTTATCCTATCACTGTAACCCGCTCACCTCCCACCAGTTCTCCATGCACACTCCCCACTATGTTATGTCCCCTTTGATGCACATACAAACATATTTCACCTCTGGTATTTTTAACCTGAATGTGGACCTCACTGTGATGCTTGATTGACAGTGCTTGAGCATGAAGCCCTCTGTTCAGGGAAGGGACAATCTTTCTCCTTCACATCGCCCACCCATGGGCTTCAATCTTTCCCGGAAAAGACGTCCTCCAGTGTTGAGGAGGTCAGCTATGTCTATACAGCAAATCGCAAGAAAGCACGAGCGCGTTCTGTCCATGCGCCGAGCTAACCAGAAGCCATGGGGCTCCAAGCCCAAACTAATATATTCTGCCTTTTTTTATTTGCTTAGGCATGGGGCCATGCTATGCAGCCATGTAGCTTTAGGGTTACTTGCAGTGTGGGCAGAGGAAGTTGGCATCTGCCAACAATATGTTTAAAAGACATATTCATCAGCTTCTGTGGTTATGTTGACACTGTACTAACCAAAGTGAAGGTGTAGCTTTAACTAACTTTGAACTATATCTGGCTTAAGTGCTCTAAGTAGCTTTCTCTCAGTAAAAGGGAGCTTGTAGAGATCTGCAAAACCTGTCCAGGAAGAAAAGCAAGTTCTGCTGGGGCTGAGCTCTGTGAGGTCCCTGCAGCCTTTGGCTGTCCTCAGGCTTCTCGTCAGGGAAGGCAGCACCAGGCGTGGTGGTGGTGGTGGCGAGAGGCTCTTCTGACAGCCACAAACTGGACTGAAACAAAAGAATTCAGTTCATCAGGATTCCAGCTAATGAATCTATATATGTTGCTGCTAATTTGGTCTCCATGTAAATCAGGAGTTTCAGAAATGAAAAAAAACATCCAATATGCATGATACATTGGCTGAGTCAGTCATAACTTCTCTTTTAATGTTTCTAATGGTGAGAGAGACCTATATTTTATCTATATGTTATCCAGATCAGTACTGTGTGCATTCCTTCATATGAGCTTTTTTTTTTTTTTTTGGCTCCCTCTGCTTCCTATCTCAGCATGGTTCAGAGGAGATACTGGAGAGGAGAAACTGGTAGAATTGTGTTTGTAGATATTTGCCTTCAGAACAATTTTGCACCAGTATGCATAGCATAACATACCTTGTTACATGCTCCCATAGCAATAGCTTGAATATTTATACAGTTTTTATTTAAAAAGTTCCCCAGCATAACGGCCAAATTCTTTGCAGTTGGTAATTGCTGTGGTTCCAGTGATTTATTTGATTTTAATAGAACTATTTGAATTCAGATCAACAAGACATTGAGTATACTGTAAAATCTATGCATTGGTCAGTTAACCTACCATCAGTGTAAACACTCCACAGTAAGGTAGACACCCATTTTTTTGCAGCAGCTAAGCTTTGATTTTGAGCTCTCTGTCTGGCTTCTGCCTCAGATGAGCTTGAGTACCTATTAAAGGATGCTACCTATATAAATGGGTGTGAGAGTATGGCCAGTATCACTTTATCTTAATGCCATTTTGCTTGTGCTTTTACATAATTTTTGTTTAATGCCATCTTTAATATTCTGAGGGGTCAGGGGTGGGTTTGATTTAATACAACTGGACGGTTTGCCTGGTTTTTGTCTGTTCCTTTTGGTGTCCTGTCATTTGAATTTTATGTTTTTGCTTTTATTTCTTCAGACGACTTTTCTGGGTATCATTTTCTGTGTTGTGTTGGTTCTTTATGCTGGTACAGATTGCATTTGTTCATCTAAAAAGCCTGTCCTGCACAATTTCCATCATTTTTATGGTCTTACGTTTTGTCATTTTCTGCTTGAGTTTGGTTGTGGTTTGTTATGTTTTGACAGTAGTTTGTCATACAGCTGTGGATAACCTCTTTGGCTTGCCTTTAAAACTTTCTTCTTTGCAGTTGCTGAACAAAGTTAACTGAAACACTCTTTCTTCAAACAGAAAGATTAGCCCAGACAAAAGTGCAGGAGTGGCTGTATACAGGCAGCGAGGCTACCCATTTGTTCAGGTTTTGTTAGCATTCTGTTTAAAAGTATGGATTTTTTATGCAAATATAAATATTCTCTTCACTAAAATGGTTGTGTGTAGATCTTTGTCGGGGAATTATGGTTTTGATTTACAGGATGTGGAAATTTTACAGTTAAAACTAAAGCTTCCTCATCTAAGTTGCATGTTTTGTTTGTAAAAAAAAAGAGTGTTGGCAACCCCCTCAAACCCTGCTCCCTCCAGCCTACACACTCAGCTCAGACCATAGGTTTCCTCAGAACTGTGTCTGCATTTACAAGTTTTGAATATTCCGGTGTGGAGTAAGGTAAGGACCTGCTCTGAACTGCTAAAAACTTAAATTATCTGTTTAAACAACAAACTGTATGAGTTCTGATTTATCATTTTACGATCACTTAGTATAAAGGAGAACATTGCAGGCTCCCTGACTTGTTAAGAGTATTGTCACTGGATATGGAACAAAAACTAATGCCTGAAGCTGATACAGAAGCGTCCAGGGCCAATGCTCTTCTATTTGCACTGGAGCTTAAGGTGCTGATTTTGATATAGCAACCCTTCCATAGTCAGTCTAATCAAGAGGCAGTCAGTTTCTGTGTTCTCTGCCAGTACTCTTGCAGTCAGCTTTGATACCCAAGCTAGAGACCCCATGTTAAAAATGAAAGCATTTATTGGCAAGATGTTATCAGAAAAAGGCCTGGGAGACCTGCAGAGATAGACCTGAGAGTCCAAGTTGAACATAAGCCAGCAATGTGCCCTTGTGGCATAAAAGGCCACCAGCCTCTTAGGCTGCATTAGGAAAAGCATTGCCAGCAGGTGAAGGGAGGTGACCCTTCCCCTCTACACAGCCCTGGTGAGTTCTGTGTCCAATGCTGGTCTCCTCAGTACAAGAGAGACATGGACATACTGGAGTGAGTCCAGTGAGGGGCCACGAAGATGATTAAGGGGATCAGAGCATCTGTCATAGGAGTAGAAGCTGAGGGCTGGGACTGTTCAGCCTGGAGAGGAGAAGACGTGTGTGTGTGTGTGTGTGGGGGGGGTCTTATTAATGTGCATAAATACCTGCTAGGGGGACTAAAGAAGATGGAGCCAGACTCTTCTTAGTGGTTTCCACTGAAATGCAAGAGGCAATGGGCACAAACTGGAACAAAGGAAATTCCCTTTAAACATAAAATAAAACTTCTTTACTGTGAGGGTGATCAAACAGTGGAAGAGGTTATCCAGAGAGCTTGTGGAGTCTCCTTGCTTGGAGATACTGCAAACACTGGACATGGTCCTGAGCAACCTGCTGTAGGTGACCCTGCTTGAGCAGGGGAGTTGGACCAGATGATGTCCAGAGGTCCCTTCCTGCCTCAACCATTCTGTGATGCATTGAAAGTGTCCTGGACTCTGCAACTTCCTCTCCACATCCCTCAGTCCCCAGTTCCTAACCCTGAGAGTGAAACACTCTAGATTTGAAGACTTTCTCTGAATTTTGTAGTGTACAGCTGTCGAAAGACTTTGGTAGTGTGCTGCTAGTTGGGAGGGAATTATACTGTAAGAGGTATCCTGGCTGACTTCCTTAATGAAAACTATGCTGATGCAGTGTTGGCTTTGTTCTGAGTCATATAGAGCTTTTATACTTGTTTTCTGATTATTTTTACCAAAAGGAATTATAGTAAAATATTGTCTCTCTTCAGAGAGATGATGGAATTAAGACTGAGTTGCACCATATGTGCCTATGAGAATAAGGGTCGTAAACTGTGGAGAGTTAAGCTGAGGTCTCATTGTCATGAAGTTTTTCTTACTTGTTCTTGACTCAAGTGTGTTTTGGGGGATTGAAGTGCTGGTTACAGACTTCTGAGAGAAGGAAGTATACTGCCAACTGAATCAAAATCATGCAGGCAAATTCTCACCAGGGTAAAATGTAGCATAGCAAATGTTGAACTTTTTGTTAAAAAATACTTAGTTAATGGAGGAAAAAGCGGAGTCAAACCTAACAAAATGATATAATTAAACAGAATAGAAGGAATTGTAGAGGAAAACATAGGCATCTAAAATTTTATAAGTTTTAATATTATTTGGTTAAAACTTTAAATTGTAGGCAATGGTTTTGATATGAGAATAAATAAGACTGCAGATACTATGAAGTAGAAGGATTCGACTTAGATTTTATTTAGAGCAGGTAAACAGTCAAAGTTTAAGAATAAGACAAGAGAAACATGGGTCTGTAGAATGAAATGAACTCTTTCTAGATTAATCCAGATGGACTGGAAAACAAACAAACAAACTTGGCTTCTTGGCGTGGGAAGGATTAAAGTCACTCAGTCACAGCACCGAATCAACATGTTACTCATCGCACTTTGCAGCTTTGTTACAAAATTGAGAACAAAAGCAAAATAGCTGGAATCCTTAGATTTCCCTAATTTCTACAGTGTGCTAAGTAGATCAGTAAAGATAAAATCTAATTTGTAAGGATATGGAAGAATGTACATTTGGCTAATTTTACTTTTCAAAGCTTTGTGCTTTATTATCAGTATGGAGATAGTACTTGCAAGCTGTCTTCAGAACTTCATGGATTTTGAAATCTATAATGTCTGTAGATTATACAGATGTTTTCTGAATGTTTAAATACAATCTACATAATTGATTTAAAAATTTACATTTAATTTTACCCAGTAATTTGTCAATTTGTATAAATAACATAGAAATTTCCTATGAAATAATTTCAAATTTATTATCCATTTTAATATTTATTCTGCAAATATCCTATCATTTGACTAAATGATAGGAGTCCAATCTTACCGACTAGATAGGGGAAAAAAATAGGACAGGTCTGTGTGTGCCAGATTCTGCCTTGGATGAATGTGGGTGGCTTAATCAACATTGCCCACACATTTCTGAGGCAGAATTTGGACTTATTAGACTGTCTTTTCACTGCCTTTCATGCCATACCTATCAAATCTGACAGCAGCTTTTTCTGGGAATTGACAAATTCATTTTGTTTGGGTTTGGATCCACTCACCAGATAAGGCGTTATAAATGCGGAGGGGTGTTCACATCAGCAGCCTGCTTTGCAACTCTTCCAGAGAGCAAATCAGTGCATCTAAATCCGGAGCTTTACTGTTGACCAGCTTCAGTCTCTGAATTGCCTTCTCCATCGCCCTTCTCCATTGACTAGGCTGCTCAGTAAAGCCCTTAGACAGTGAATATACCTCCCTCCACATCTCACCCAGGTAGACTGTGACTGGGGAGGACACATCCAATGTGATAGTTCACTGAGAGAAATTTGGGCTAATAAAATAAAAGTAAACTCATATTATAGGCAGAATAACAGCAATGATATCTCTGTATCACTCCAAAGTGTTTTGCTTTCTGTATACTGATTTATTTCAGTTACAAAAACATATATAAATGAACATGCCAAAGTGAGGCCCACACTGATTTCAATGAACAGAGCCCAGAGATGTCAATTAAGAACAAATGGAAAACTCAAGCTTTCCTTGACAGTGCCCAGGAAAGCTCATTTGCAATCAATGGGAAGCCATCTGCTGAGTCCCCTAGCCCCTAGACCTGGCTGAGCAGGGTTTAGTCTTAGCATATCTTCTTAATTACTGAGCTCCAACTGTGATAATCTCTAAAATAGGATACTCTCATGGAGCTAGAGCTTTACAGGACAACCCAACATTTTGGGTTGGGAGCCAAAACTGCCCCCCAGCCCCAAGCAGTGGAGTCCCTCAAGCCCCTGTGTGACATGTCCATGAGATAATCAGCTGCAGTCTGCACCACAGCTTCAAGCAGATCTCGTCTAAGCTATAGGCACAGGGTGTTTTTGTCGTTCTGTTGCTGATTCTGTGGATTTTTTAAAGCTTTTTTATATTCTATATATTTATATTTGTATCTGTTTACTTATTTAATATCATAGCTCTGATTTAAGACATAGGCCTGTACAGGATTCAGAGCTGCAAAAACCAGTCTGGAAGCAACAAAAGCACAATTTTTATTTCACTGATTAACACTTCTATGGTTTGAATGACTACAGATTATATATCAATTTTCCAGTTATCTTACATGCTGTATCTATATATGCTAAATGTAAGTGTCTGCCCCTGAGAGTTTGTCTTGTAAAGACAAGACATGGCAAGTGTCCTGAACGAAGGAGGGGTTCGTTATCAAGCCCTGCTTCTGAAAAAAGGCCATGAACCCTCATGCTGTAGGGCATCCAGATTTGACCGCCTATCTTTGGGACACAAAGGGAGGAAGTGTTCTTCTATTCCTAGCCCACAAATAATACCAGTTTCCTGTGAACTAGAAAAACATGTTTACTTTCTGTTTTATTTGAATCTTCCTTGGGAAAAAAAACAGTATCACCACCATACGGTGTGTGATGGTACCACAATTGTATTAGAAAGTATTTTTTTAGTCTGCTTTTCCCCACAGCTAGTCTGAGGTTTGCAAAAACCCTGAACTTCACAAGTTACAGCCATTCCCACCTAGAGGTCTTTTGACTTTTTGGTTTAATTTGGGATGGAAAAATATTTTTAAACTTAAACATTTTCCTGAGAGGAGAAACTGTTTTACATCCAGGCAAACATACTTAAGATGGGAAATAAATGAAAGCGCAACATGAGAATAATAGCATAATATCATGCTAGGATCAGCATGATAGAAGTGCACCCTAATCATTTCCTTTGCTTGCCAAGGCCAAAAATTTTGAGCCTGACATAACTTTCCACCTCCCTGAGAGGCACACCACAGGCCATTTAATATTTCAGATTCTTTTATACTTTTCTTTAGGATTCTCCCAGGAATTGGACTTAAGAAATCCTATACAATATAACCATTACTGACCTACAAAGCTTCTTGCCTATGTTCATAGACCAGATTAATTGATTTCTGGACCTGTTGTATTCTGGGGAATGTCACAAACCTATCTGTCTTACTTCAATTCTAAAATTATATTTTGGTCTCTGACTCACCTGAAAGGTATACAAAATCATGTGTAGCCATGCAGTTACACCACTGAATAGGCTAAAGGTATGTCTTTCCAGCTGATGCTAGCGTTATGTTTTGTGCAAAATAGTCACTTCAGATATGCCTTTCTTGTAGACATTTTCATATAAATAACTATTACCTGTTGCTAAATCCAGCTGATCTTTGTCAGTTTGCTTTGCTGTCTGGGGATTTGCTAGCACAAATGAAGCAAACGTGAAGGGACAGTGCCCACCTCTCATGGGAAATAATACGCCCTCAGATACTCAGGTAGGAATGAAGGATGCTGTCTGTGACAAAATGATAATTTAAAGCAGCATTGCAGTGATGTGGAGTATATGCCTGAGTGCTGAGGGGCGGGTGAATTTTCCTTCTCATTTACAGAGCATCCAGTATCTCACAGTGCAGGGAGTCAGAGCTCGCACTATAAAAAGGCCTTTCCTGGGTATGTCACTGTTGGAGCCTGTTAGTATTCATATAGGTGCAGGTATGAATCTACGGCTGCTTTCCTAAAGTATAGTTTGCTCTGTGCTCTGCACTGTGTGAGTTCACATTTTTGGCCTGAAGATGGCTAAACTGCATCCTTATGAAATGGCCTTAGTCATCAAGTTGTCCCACAGTCCTTCCTTCACATTGCTTTGAGTCCTCCTAGGAAGGATCCTTCAGCTGACTTCCCTGCCTGGCAGAAGTCATATCATGTTGCCATAAACCCATTGAGACTATACGGTGACAGACGCAGGGGAGTGTGCGCGTCCATCTCTGAGTATGTCTACCTACTGCAGGAGCGGGAGGACAGGGCACATTCGTCACATTCACATCCCGATGCCCAAGCGGGAGTTGTGCACCTACGGCAGGGCTGGGGGTGCGTGCACACACATGCCTGCACACTCACGGTGACATGTGGGAGGAGAAAAAAATCAAAGCAGGCCCTTCGCACTTAAAATACATCAGGTTTGTCATGGTCCCTAGATTTTATAAGCATTCATTCCACAGCCTTGTGTTGTTCTTGGAAATGGCATCTCCTGCACAAACAAGATTTATTTCCACTGTAGAGAGTTTCATCTTTATCCTAGAATTGAAATGATCTTTTTGAGCCATTGACTGCATCAGGAAGAGGACCAAAACCTTGAACCTGATTCAGTATTCTATGGCAGGGCGACCTAGTGAGCAGAGGACAGGTGTGCTTATTAATACGCATTTCTATGAATGTTTCTCCTGGAGGTGAATGTGAGATACAATTGTTTATGCTGGACATTCACATTAGTTATTTCAATTTTACAGACAGACAGGCTCTGCACATACATCGCTATTAGAAAATCAGGTTCCATGGGGCATATCCTTTTGTACACCTCTACTCCTCTTCATCGTTTTAGGTCTCCCACTTTGTTATTCACAGTGGCATAATATTTCTGTGGCAAACACAGAGATTGCTTGCCAGGAAAAGTAATAAGAATAAGGTATTTAATGCGTTTCTTGCCTTCTTCAGTGTGTTGTAGCTGCTGGAAACAAGGCAGAAAGCAACACCATATGACCTGCTACCTTGAGACCTGTCTATAAACCGCAGTTAAAATAGTTTCAAGATACTTATGCATTGCATAAGTAACACGAATATAGGTTTATCACAATCAGTAGGGATTGCTGGATTTTCATATCACACATTCACTGCTTAGGATGATTAGCAGGAAATTTAATTTGCACTAATTAACCTTAGGAGAGCAAGAAATTAACTTGATGGGGAAATTTTGTATTTTACTATATACCGTACTAAGCAACATGAAAAAATGAGTTGAAACTTGAGTACAGTCTTTTGCTGATACACTGGACTTTAGTTTCTCTAAATTAAATTAAAAGACTGTAGGTAATTAACATATGATTGTGAGTGAGTGCTTTTTTGGGAAGCTTGAGTTGTAGAATGGTCATATAAAGTATTCACTGAATTGTCAGACACATCCGGAAAGTGCAGTATATTTTTATACATTAAATTATGTTAATATCTAATAGCAAAATCTTTAACAAGTTCTTGTTTTCTATGTTTGTATACTTTCATTATGTAACATGCATTATGATCACACGTGAGGTATTTCAGAACGTAATGCACAGAGCAGAGACGGGTTTCACAGAACTACCTCTGTGAAAACACCATACTTTTAATTTACAACACCCACTTGCAAATACATTTTTAGGGCCAGGGACCTTTATTCTTATGCTGCCAAAACTCCTATGAAAATAAGTTTTTTTAGAAATTACCCTCAAAAGCATACAGCAAATGAGAGCAGCATGAATCACCACATAGTACTAATAGATAAGTAAAAATTAGGAACTAATGAACTCTAATCTTGCCTGTTGATGATGACTTTTCTATCTCATTGTTCAAAAACACTTAGTTTAGGTTGCTTGGTTTTTCCCTCTGTAAAATGGAGGTAATTTTTATGTATCTACCATTCAGAATTACTGTGGATAAATTAGTGTATGCAAAGGAATGAGTCATTCAGTATGGAAGTGCTGGTCTATTATAAACCAAAATGTTACTCTGTCATGCCAAGCTTGTGGTTGCATCCAAATTTATCTGTAAAAAAGGATACGGAAAACATCAGTTGCATGCCAGATAATTGCCTTTGATGTCTGTGCTTTGGCTAGTCTGTGCATCTGAAATACTATTACTGTTACTTATTTGGAGTTAGGTCCTGTAATCCTTATCTGAAACTGCTATTGAATTTAGTGGTGTGACTTCAGTGAGAGTTTTGTCCAAGTAAGTATTGCAGATTTCTATCCACTGAGTCCATACTTCAGAGTTTAAGAAGTGCGTATAAACTAGTTAAGGTGTCTGCTCAGACTTTCTAGCCTATGACAGGAATACTGCCAGTCTAAAAAGGGATCTCAAGTAGGCCACCTGGTCATATATTGTATAACATATCTTATATTGCATTCTCCGTTTTTTTTTTCCCCACAGTCTCCAGGACTTTGATTTCTCAGCAATAGCACCCCTATTCAATCTACAGTGTGTGTGTGGGGGGGGGGTATGTGTGTGGGTATTTATAAATATATATGTGCACACATACAAACATATAAATGTGCTATATACATATTAATGTCCTATATAAATGTGCTTTGCCTTTTTGGGTGTGCAGATATATTTCTGTAAATGCTCACCATTTGTATTTATACATTTATGAGTAATATCCAACTTTCAATCATAAGTGACACCATGTGGCTTCCTGTATAATAATTACTTTGGGACAAAAAAAATTTGTTTCAAGAGTGACTCTAACTCTCCATCAATGTAAAAACACTAAATAATATGAGCCCACTCCCTCTGAATAGAATAAGCCATTTTCATTGATTTCAATGGGAGCAGGCACAACGGCATTTCTACAGCAGAGAGAGAACATGTTATTATATTCTTTAAATGAAAGTTTGATTTCGTTGCACTAAAATTATTCATGTTCTGTTAGCAAACGGTTTGAGATTTCCTAACCTAGCGCATTTGCTGAATTCTGCTTTGTATTTTCCTCACAGCAATTGGAAGGACCCTCATTCCTCGTTATTTTAGCACTGTCTTTGAAGGAGGTGTAACAGACCTGTATTACATTCTCAAGCACTCTAAAGAGTCATACCACAACTCATCCATCACAGTGGACTGTGATCAATGCACCATGGTCACTCAGCATGGAAAACCCATGTTTACCAAGGTAACAGGGAAGACTCAATACAGCATGTTGTTGGTTTTTGTTTGGTTTTTCTTCTTCAGCGTATGTAAGGGTGAGAAATACTGGCTGTTGCATTTTTATGGTAGACTGAGATTATTTCTAATACCGCAGACCCTTGAAGCCCTTTAATTACTATCTTCTGTGTTCATTACATGACTGGAAAATTCTGTGGGCATCTTCTGCAATTCTCCCAGAAAGATTGCAAGAGGAGCACATAATGCCAAGTTGTCAGAGACATCAGATGTATGGAAATTAAATTCAGCCTGCCCATCTCCTTTTCTCTTGGCTTGATTTTAAAGCAACAACGAGATTTTACATTGCTGCTACATACCATTCTGGATAGTATGCTTTACATTTGATACTTACCCAGTCCAAGGACTGTAAATCTCTAGGCAGATAATGATTTAATACAGTAGGATGCTGGCCCAAAGGGCAGTGAAGCCAATGGAAGGACTCAATTGATTTAAGCATGCTCGGGATCAGGCTGTTAGTACATACTCAATACTTGTAATCAGTAGTGAATTATCTTCATGCTTTGGTCAGTTCCAGTCCTGCAGCTAATTCCTGTAATTAAACTGGATGCAATGTATTTATAAAAGCAGGACCAGAAAGCTGGAAAATACCAAATTAAAACAAAAATCTTGTATTGAAAAAAATCAGTAAAGTGGTTATCAAAATGGAAATGCACATTTTACTAATTTAACAGGAATTGACTCTCTTCCATCTTGTGCCTCTTCATCTGTACGAATTTCACCCTTTGCATGGAAAAAAGCTTAAAGGAGAAGGGGCCTCAGGAGGCGTTAACCTGCCCACATCACCCTTAGCCCACGGGACTGCAGAGGTCATAGAGTCAAAAAGGCACTGGCTGTTGCCAGCACTGCAAACAGTACTTACGTGGCATACGTGGTTTTATCATGTATTCAAGTCCCAACCTTTTGTAGCATCTTCTTCCCTGCCATCTCTATGCCTCTTGGAGCAGGGCTCAAACAACAGCTAGAGGAGTCGCTCACATCCTTGGCACCAGTGAACTGAGGTGTGCGTTTTATGGTATATTTGTTCCAGCTGTCTCACTCCAGCCCCCCTGTGACTTACGTATACCGACACAAACGCAGAGAGAAAGAGATGTGCAAAGAGACTGGGGAGTCCTCGGTGGCACCTCTTTCCCACCTCGCTGCTCATGAAGAGCTGCGCATGGTAGCTGTGTGTAGAGAAAATGAAGAGAATATATGGTAGCTGCTTTTCCCCTTTGCGTGGCTCCCTAACCAGATTGCCGTGTCATTTCCCTTTGTGTTAACTTTAATGCAATATTAAATAAGAAGGGCTTTTTTGGAGTCAGTAAGTAAAACATACTTTTGTCGATTCAATTAGTTTATTTTGCATTATCATTATACCACGTTCCAGTGCTGTTACTTTGGAAAGGGAGATAGTATGCAGCTGAGACAAAGTCAAAGATACATTGGAGCAAGGACTGGGCTGCGTGCAGCCCTTGGGCGAGGGGAGCCTGGCGGAGGGGCCTCGGTCCTGGGGCTTGAGCAGCAGCCCTGTTACAGTCCGTGGGACCCTCCATGTGCACTGCAGTCTTCCAGGAGCACACCACATGCTTCAGTAATGAAGTTCCTATTGAGGATTCTAGTATAAACCACTGTATCTCTTTAGAAAAGTTCATGTGGTGGGTATAGTTTGGATTGTAGGAGAAAAATAGGTTTTTTTTAATGCCTGTGTGTTTAAAAAATGACTTTGTTAGTAAAAACAAGTTTGAAATAAAACACCGCAGTCGGTAGAATAAGGTAAGAAGAATATATTACTCTCCTTCAGAAATACGTTAGGGTCTAATATTGTCTCAGCTGTGCATGTGTAACTTCTAGCAAGGATACCAAAGATACCAAAGGTTTTGTACCCAAAGGAAGAACTGGTAACCCTTGCAGCACTGGTGTTGGAACAAACGCAGCCCTCCCACAGTAAGCAGCGCTCTGACTGCCGGGGTGCAGCTCCTTACATCATGTCTGAATTTGCCCCACTGAATCTATTGCAAAGATATCTTTTGTATGCAAAAACACAAACTAACTGTACTTGTTTAATAGCTGTTTCAATTTCACAACCAACTTGTAAGCTACAAATTTACTAACTTCTAATATAATGGGCTGACACAGTTCTCATCATGTATTAAATCAGGAATGCACAGCTGCATTTTATTCATTTTGACATTTTCCTAGTTAGAGCAAATCACTGCATACTGCAGTATTGAATGAATATATAAAATGGCATTTCTAATTTTTTTTCAAACAAATATAGCTAAGCACATGCCTACCTGTAAGAATAGAAATAGTCTAGCTTGCCTTTAGAGGCCTGTTAGTCCCTGTGAAGTGAGGAAAACACTTAAAAATTTATTTTATCAAGGTATATATAAATACTACACAAAAAATTGAATACAGTTCAATAGCATGAATGAAATGCAATAAAAGAAGAGCTTCAGGTCCTAACTACCACGTTGGTTTATCTGGCAGATGTTTCTTTTTTTTTCTCCACGTAAAGGAAAGCGTTAAGAGTGCTCCTAAGCCTGTGTCTGTATTCTCAGTGTTTACTGACACTCAGACTTCATGTGTGGTCAAACTGTTTTTCTGCTGTTAGTGATTTTTATATTTCCTGACAGATTGCAAAGGGGAGCTTTACCTTTACAGCAGTGAGCGTCTTTTGTTAGAATATTTTTTTCTATGCCCAACAACGGGTTGATCATCCGTATTTTGTAAGTGCAGCACTTAAAACTCACAGTGATTTTAATCCTTACTAACAATCTTATGCATTTTCCACATTTCTATAAGCTTTAGGTTTCTTTTCATCTAAAGAATCAGGTATGAGAAACATTCATTAATAAAAGCTGAGGAGTTTTAAAGGACGCGTTACGTTAGAAAATTGACAAGCTGAGCAGTAAGGAGCAGGACTGAAGTTATTTTTCAGAGGTGCCAGCCGTTGAATTTCCTACAATTAATAAGTGCAGTGAAGGGGTTAAAAAGCTATTGGTTAGTTTGAGAAATGTTCTTTTTTAGTTTTTTCCTGGCCTAGTCTAGAGCAACCACGTGACATACTGAATGCCTGCCAGCCTCTTTCTTGTTGATCCTCCGGAGACCATCTGTGCTGGGGGCATTGATTAGAGTGTGTCTGCTGGGATTACATCTTTCCTGTTGCCATGCCAACTAATCAGCTGATTTTGGTTACCACAGAAACAAAATGTCAGAGCTCACAGTACGCTAACATGAATTCGGCACAACAGAAAATGTTTTCTTAATTGGAGACCCTTTTGATTTTTTGGAATTTATGTAAAAGGCAGCTTTAAAAAAAAAAGAAAAAGAAAGAAAGAGGCCGGTTTAAAATAAGAACGAAGCCAATTTTATTGATTAAAAGCGATACATAAAATTCTGCTCTGCATAGGGAAATTAAATTCCTTTTTTAAGATGTATGAATTTTTACCACTGTGGTATGAGGTGTGTGTTCCAGTTTTTCTATTAAAATTTGTTAGTGCCAGTGTATAAAATAAATCTGTTAAGGGCTGTGGTTTTTTGAGCATTACAGAATAAACATTTGAGAAGCCACAGGTATTACTATAAAAATTATTTTCCTGTTAACTGAAGTATTTTCACATTAACRGGTCAGTAAGCAGGATCTTTGGCATCAACACAGTAACATTAATATGACAAAACGTTTCTCTTGTATGAATCCTTATGTGTGTGTGTGCATATATATGTGTAATCTTTTACCATAGCGCAACCAATATGAAAGTCAAAATCAGAGTCAAATGACAAAATAAGTCACATAAAAAATTTGAAGGCACTAAGGGATGCTGAAAAGGGCAGATGAGAACCTGTTGCAAGATTCTTCTTCATAGGCCTACAATAATTCACCTATATAATATGTCTGCTAAAATTACCTGTTTTTGCAGAAACAACTATGAGAAAAACCTGCAGTGACGTTAAGTGAACTGTTAACCAGAAAGACCACACATTGCCATAGTGGGAGCTAGACAGAGCCAAGTTTGGGGGCTGTAAAAAGGCTCAGCAGTATGTAGCCTGGCTAGCTGTTCAGTCAAGCATTAGCTAATTTAAAGCTAAAGTTGCAAGAAGCTTCCTTCAAAATGGAAGGATAAGGCAAGTGTTTGTGCTTTGCACCGTAAAGACGTTGCACTAATTGCACTCTCTGCCCCATCTCTGTACCCTGCACTTGCGAGTTTACTTTGAGCAGGAGTTGTAAGGCTAAACACCCAGATATCAGAAAAATAACCAGAGGTAGCTAATTTTCAGATCAGGCATCCTTTACAGTACTCCATGGTACCCTGAGGCAGGATGCCATGCAAGGAGTATATTTTGCATCTTAAAGAGGACCATAGCATTTTTTCCACATGAAGTTGTGGACAGCTGTTTAAAAGTCCCCAGTATTATATTTTATTTTTCATCTTCGGGTAGTTCCCACTTGCTGCATTTATTCCTCTCTTACGGTCTCTCCTTTCTTAGACTGCACCGTGGGGCTGTGCCTGGCTGTCTCAGAGTCTCTCCTCTGCTCCCCAGCTCTCGAGCCCGCCGTGGCAATGCAGCTGATGCAGCCTGACGGGGCACACCACAGCCTGGCTTTCCTTGGCAGGGAGGATTAATAAAAGCAGATAAGAAATGAAAGAAAAATAAAAACGGGATAAAATGCCTGAAAAAGTCAAGAATACTTGGAAAAGACAAGAATGCTTGGGAAAGACAAAAAGGAAGAAAGAAAAGAGAGAGAAAAAATCAGGTTTTACCACAGCCCTACAAGGCACTATGTACTCCAACTGAATATAAAAACTGGTTTATATACCAGTCTGTTGTGAAGGAAGATCAACATAAAAGGAGTTGGGAATGGCTGATTCAGCAGCTTGACATCAAGTGCGTGCAATTGCACCACCATCACCTGCACTGAAAGGTTGAGTCATTAATTAGCAGTAGTGAACTGAGAGAGAAAGAGAATTGATGCAATAAATAAGATTTAGTGCACACAGTGCTCTTTGTTTATAAAATGCTATGAAATCTGTAGTATGTATAGTTACTGTCTCCACAATAAGGCCTATGAAGTCATTTTCCCACATTGCCTTTTCTCTCCTCAAGAGAAAGAAAAACAATTAGTCTTGCAGAGATGAACAATAGGATACTGCTCTGATATTTTTGAGTGTTGTTTAAATTAATTGATGATACAATATCATTGAAAACAAAATTCCTGGGCATTTATTTCATGTATTTTATGTATTCTAGGTATGCACAGAAGGACGTCTTATCTTGGAGTTTACTTTTGATGATCTTATGAGAATAAAAACATGGCACTTTACTATTAGACAGTACAGAGAATTAGTCCCACGCAGCATTCTAGCCATGCATGTAAGTAATCCTTTTTTCACTTGACCTAATGCAAAGAGATGAGATTAGGTTTATAAAGAACTCTAGCAAATTTCACACCCAAGGCAATTAGCTATAAATATTTTGTTTTGCCTGCAGCCACATCCATTTACAAGTTCTTTCATCTCTCTCTTGTTTCTCAGTGTTCTATTGTTGCCACTATTGCTGTATTTTCATTTCATTTTAGCACATAGGTTTTTTTTCATTTAATTCCATTTGGTGGTCTGTATGATTTGGGGCCAAAATCTGTTCTTATTAATATTCTGCGCTAAAGACAGTGAATTTTTATCGTTCTCCATAAAAAACGAAATCAGTCTTTAAATAAGGCAAACTAATTTCACTCCTGTATGAGACAGGGCACAGGTAAACACTATATATTTGCTTAGAAACCTTTAGAAATTTAATCCAGATCTTGTTTTTTCACATTTCAAGTCTTTTTTTGTGGTTGAATGAAAACATAAACACTGGAATATTGAAATATTAAATATTCTACGGGCTGACGTCAAAATACTATGAGGTAAATTGTTGGGGAGAAAAAATACAGAGTATTATTGCCGCTTTCAGTTCTTCACTGTGGAAGCATTTATATTAGTAAGGCTCCATATACAAAATTAATTGCAGGACTATGGTTTTAGAGGCAGTAAGAACACAGGGTCAAATAAATGACCTTATTTTGACATTACTGAGTTACTTTGATATCCCACGATACAGATATGTTGTTAGTGAGGAGTTTTAAAAGACTTGAGCAGCCTGGACTTTTTTGAAAATCCTATTACAGGCCTGAAGAAATACCTTTGAAAATCTGGCCCACCATTTCTATCCTAGGGATTTCTTTTATTTCAGAGGGCTAATCTTCTGAGCTCTTCAAGAGCATCCCATTAAGAGAAAATGAGGATGGCCATGAGCAGTGCTCTGTATTTAGGGGGCTGTGATTCAAAGAGGGTTGGCCAACAACCAGCAGGTATTAATTTTAGCAATGAGACTGATCTCATTTTAAAGAGAAGCCTGGTCCCGCAGGTAGGCTCCTGGCTGGGTCAGGGAGAAACTGTGCTCAGATTTTTTCTGTTTGATTCTGGGAAAATAACCTAGATCAGAAGGGTTTTCCAGGCTGCGTTTAACACCATTTACGTGATTAGATCTGCTGCAGGTGCCTACTGCAGCGCCTCATTGAGTGAGGACTCTTGAGCTCTCTCTGCTTCAGTTTCTTATCCATGAAAATAAAGTGATACCTTCTTTACTCCTGCCTTTATCTTCTTAGTCTACTGGGACTCCCAACCAACAAATGAAAGCCTACAGGTATGCTCTGATCCCTCAAAAAGCTCTTTGGTGGGGTCCTCCCAGGCACAGCAGTCTGCTTGTTTGCCCTCCTGTCCATGACCAGATCTCCTTGGTCTGTTGGATGATCAGGACAGAAGAAAGACACTGGAAAACAGTCTTTATTCTACTCCAGTTTCATGAGGTTTTGCATTTTGCTGTTCAAACACCAGAACAGTAGTTGTCGTAACCCTGTGACTTAAATTTAGTCTCCAAATGTAGTTTTTCTATAGGAATGACACCTCTCTTCAGAAAACCCTCCCCTGTACTCCATCGAGCACAAAAAGAAAAACAAACAAAAAGCAAAGTGAAAATTCTTTTTTCCTCTGATGTTTAGGCACAAGACCCTCAGGTGCTGGAGCAGCTGTCCAAAAACATCACTCGAATGGGTCTGACAAACTTCACCCTCAACTACCTCAGGGTAAGCGTACCATAGTTGATGATTATTGTGAGCATTTTTTAAAAGTTACTATTATCTTTGAGTCAAGGTAAGGAGAGCAGGCCTGTGTCAGTCAGGTAAGAAATGGACCTAACTCTTAGTGAGGATGAAGGAGAAATACAGGCTGCAATAAAGATCTAGCTAGTAGCAATGTGCCATTAAAAAGGGTAAGAATTTTATCACAGAATTAAAGGAATGTGTGAGAAGCCCTGTGTTTTTGATGATCTTTCTTCTCAGCTTTGAATAATGGGTTTATTTTTTGTTAGTAAGAAGCTCTCCACCATTTTTCATTTCTGTTTCCCTGTTCCTGAGAAAATGGCAGGTTGTTCTTATTAACAGCTGCCAGTTTTCTCCACCTCTTCGACCTTCCCACCTCTCCCAGGCAGAGGCAAGGCTGTGAGAAAGCTCAGCGCCAATCCTGTTTGCAGCAGTCCCTCAAAGCAGTCCTCACTTCACTTGCCTCTGGGAGTCTGAGTTCTCTCCTCAGTCTTGCACTGAAGTGAGTGAGTTTTTTATGATTAAATAATGCATTTGTTCCCATTGCTTTTTGACCCTTGAAGTGCATTCAAAGTTTGGAAGTTTATTTTCATTTTTTGAAAGTATTCCCTGGTGTGGGCTTACAATGCACACACTGAAATATGGATTTGTAAAGTTCATATTTCAAGGTTAAAAATGCAGATTTTTCCTATTTCTCGAGATGCCGTTAGTGGATAAAATGAGGCAAATTGCCCAGTGATACACCAAGCTAACTTGGCCAAGAATATTGCATTTTATTCCTTTGAATTACATGAAGACTTATTCAACATGGATTTTTAAGACAACAAGGAAATTCCAGAAAATGCAGATATTTTCAGCCCAGTGTAGATCTACAGATAATCACTAGATTATCTTTATTTTAGTGGTACTTCATTCAGGTCTGTGATCCTTGCAACACATTCCCTGTGGGTGGAGTCCTACTCCCAAAGTCACTTGAACTCCAGGTGGGACAGTGTGCTGGGCTGAGACATTTGGTGAAATCTCTCTCGCTGTATCTCAGAGTTTATAGATTACAATTTATAAGTTATTGCTCATTGCTGCTTGTCTGGAGTTAGTGTAAAAGTTGCTGTTCAAATTATAGTCCAAGTTATGCAGGGCAGGTCTGAGGTAGTGTAGGTAAGGGAAGAATTTGGCACAAATTCTAGGAGGAATAACACATTGCATTAGAATTTTTCCATGGATAAATTCAAGAATAACATGTCTATGTTGTGCATATTGTATTCTCGCAGTTAGCTTAGCCTCCAGTTCGATACATAGTCTGACCATTGCATTTTGGTATACAGAACACATCTGTACAGCCATAATCTTGCAGTTTGTCTGTTCAGTGCAGGCATCCTGGAGCACGTTCTCCAGAAATTGCCACTGGGGGTTCCTTAAAAGTCACACCAAGTCCTGTGCTACACCCTTACAGCAAAGGGGCAACAAGCAGCTGACTTAGGTATTGTTACTTGCACGGTTCCTTTCAGACTTGTCCTGTGGCAGCGCCCTGCTTCTGAGGTCTTTGGGTCCTTTAGCATGACCAGCGCCACTGGCAAGCGCTCAGGCTGGCCTGCGCAGTCGGTGATGCTCAGTCTATAGCCTCCGCGCGGTCTCGCAGTGCCGTTTGGAGCGTGCAGCACTGTATTGCCAGTCCCTTCCAGGTCCTGCGTGGCATATATTGTGTAGTTGTGGAATGTGACTAGGCGAATGAGAAAGGCAGGGACTGTTAGGACACAGCTGGCATCACGTACCCATGCTGATACCCATGTCAGGATTGAAAAAGAAAGGAAGGAAGGAAGGAAGAAAGGGGGGAGGGAGAAAAAATCCTCAGAAAAAGAAAACTGGGATCAAGATAAGCACTAGGGAGATAAGCAGTGAAGTGGAAGGGGATGAAAAGATGAAGCCTTACTTTTTTTCTTCTTCCAGTCTAGTTTTGTTAGCTTAACAGACAACGTTAGGTCTCTGGGTGCAAAGCTTCCTCTGGCTCCTGCTGTGGTGATTCCAAAAGGAAATCTTTTTTTTCAAGACACCCTTTGCTATTCTCTGTCTTGCAGTGAGGAATTGATCATTCTACTCTTTTTCAGATGTTCAGCTCATCATGGGAGCTCATATTAGATGATATATTTTCAGTTTGATTTACTTCTTTCCCAGTTACTTTCTTCTGTTAATTTTAACATGAAAATCCTTTCTGAAATGAGGATTGTAAAACCATGCACTAAAAAAAAGATCAGGTAAATGCATTTAGGTTTAAGGTAGTTGTTTTTTTTACATCAGCATTTTATGATATTTAATTCAATTTTCCCAGTGTTTAGTAATTAGCATTGTTACATGTTTTTAAATAAGGATTTGAAACTAAGCATACAAATGATTTTCTTTTTTTTTTTCTGCTGCACACAGCAAAGGCTTGTGATACTCATAAGCAAAAACTTCACTGATGGGCAGAATTAATCATTTTTATTCTCCAATGTGCACACAGTAGCAAGCTGTGCTGCAGTCTTTTTAAAGGCAGAATTTAAACCTGGAATTCAGATGGCTGAGATATAAACGTATAGCCTATATTTCTTACACCGTAGACATCACAGAATGCTAAATCATTACTATTTGGGATAATTGCAGTTGCTGGCATATAAACCTCCATTCCAGAGCGCCACATGCCTATAGAGCCACAGCTTTGGATGTGTGCCCTGTTTTGTCTTCATTCACGCTAAATAAAGCTGTCCGGCATAGAAGAACATTGATTTTGTAAATCATATTTAACACAAATTTAAAATATATTTTCTTGGAACCTAGAAATGAAGCATTTTGTCCTGTGTCGTTTGCCAAATGCTCCTTCTCTCTGTTTTCTCTGGCTCTGTATAAAACCATAGGCTTCCTTTCTTTCCAGTTACTAGTTTGTTTTTTGTTCCAGCATAATTGATTACTTCATCAATGGGGTCAGCAGACTTTGCTGTAGCTGCTGAATTGGAGTTGAATAGGCTGTCTCAGAAATAACGAGCAAAACCGTGTAGGTTTTAAATTAATATCAAGCTTTTTAAAATGTAATTTCTCATCAAGTCATCAAGTAGTAGATATTACAAACTAACAGATAATAAGGCCAAGACCTATATCCTAGTCTCAGTCGGTACAACTCCAGGAACAAACAGGAATCCTGTACAGAGTTTGAGGATGGAGAAAACACTTGGAAGAACAGTTTCTGCCAAGCTACAATAATTGAGTCCCAACACGTCACCTTCCTAAAATTTTTTCTATGTAATTTCCTAGTTGCTCAGCTATTTCATTTAGATCTTCAATGTATAATGGATTTGAACTCATTTTCAACAGTAGTTGTGTGCTAGCAGCACTATACACAATTTGCAGCTCAAGTATTCCTTGCTGCCTTCTGTAAAATCATAGATTCTCTCCAAATTTCTCTCATCATAAAATGCCATCCTGCACTGTCAATTAGGTGGGACTAACTGGCCTGAGCCTTGAAATACAGTTGCATCTTGCCCAGCAGGTTTTCAGAATTTGCCTTTTCTTCTATCTGGATGGGATGGAGTGATTTCTTAGAGCTCTTTCCCAGTTCCAACCTCCCCACACTGTGGATCTGCCCTGGTGACCAGTTTATTAGAGCTACTGGAGCCAAACCTGCATCTGCCGTTTGCAAAGGGAGAACTAGTGCAGCAGGGCTCTCCCATTCTGTGTCTGGAGCCATCACCTAGGCAGGGCAATGCACAGTCCCATTTCTCCTAGCAACCTATATGGCTATATTAAGCCCAGGCTTATCTGAGCTACAAATTATCCAATTTGTTTTCTATATAAACCAATAATAAAGTGTTACCATTGCAACACAGAAGACAATATTTTCTGAATCCCCACTTTCACTAATTTAGCTTCTCACTAGACATTTTCAGATTTCTTTTACTAGGAGGATAATATGAATTATTTAATGGGACACAATTTTCTAAAGGCAATACTTACACTGCAATCAAAATCCATTTGTATGTATACCCATTGTGCATGCAAAATTTTCCTTTGCATGTGCAAAATAGATGTGCATGCAACAGCTCCCTTTAATGTGCAGGGGAATCTTGTTTTTCTTAATATGGTTTCATGCATGCAAAGGATATGAACTCAAGTCATTTGGGAGCTAGTTTGTTCCTAATATATATGACAGTTTGTGGCAGCTATCTGGTCAATATTTTACAACTGTTTGTGAGTCTTCAGTGAAGAGAGAGAAAGATTACATGCAAGTAGTGTTAAAGGTGCATAGTCCGATATTCAGCGAAAAGAAATGCCATATTTATAGTTGACTATGCAACATGAATTCATTTCCTTTTGTGAGCTGCATTAAGTTATCATCTTTTAATTACATCATCGTGTATTGTTTTTTTCCACAGAATCCCTGACTCATTCAGTCCATAGGATGGCTAGCATTTATTGAATAGAGGGCTTTTCAGTATTACTCATTTCCTCATAGGCTTTTCTGTGGAGTCATTCTAGTTTCTCAATCAGTTGCAAGTGTTAATGAGTATATATCAGCCATCAGGTGAAGAGGCACTCTCATGCCTGGTTTGCACATGTGGTACTGAGGCACACAGATTAACACCGAAGCACTCAGGAGAGTCAGCTAACTGTAGGTGGCAGTTCTGAGAAAGCAAGGGCCTGATTTTGCAGAGCACTTAGGATTTTATCTCATGCCATATACTAATAGCAAAACTTTGGATGCAGTCCGTTATCCCAGGCGAGGTACACAGTTGAAAAATGAACAATGTTCCTGGGGATGCACCTCTGAAAATGCTTTTCTCCAAGTCTTAGCACCACATTAGAGCTCGGTGGCAGAGACAGGGCAGAAGGCAGATTTTTAAAGCAGCAGATTACTCTAACCTCATCCTTTCTTTTTCTGCAGTTCCCTGCTTCGTTCTCCTGCCACATTTCGATTTCTTCAATAGATCAGAATGAAGTCCTACACACAGCAACTTCATTTACTGTGCATTCGTTCTGTGCACTGTATGTGGGGTGTTAGGGAAACAGAGGATGTGATCATGTAGCGAGATGTTGTATCCTAATGAATATGAATAAAGAGTCCTATTAAGGTGGCACAAGTACTCAAAGGACTGGTTTTGGATCATTTAATCATTCTGGGGATTTTCCTATAAAAGCTGTCCAAATTTTAAAGAATCCTCAGAATTGGAGACACTATAAGAAGGTGCAACACTTCCTACATATCATGCCTGTAAATGATAGAATTTTTCAACCTAAAAAAATTCAGCTTGGGATGACTTTCCCCAGGAAAATGCAATGAAAATCAGAATCAGAAAAACGAAATCATGTTAATGTTAATAATAATAGTGTTGTACTTTTTATCCTCTCATCTCTAAGCACTTTATTAAAAGAAATCAAGTCTTTTATAGATGGGGAAATTGCAGCATATCAGAGGCAAAATAAGATGGAGCAAACCTGAAAGTATTTTAAAAATCAAATGGCAATTTTAAACCAGACTTACGAAAGTAAACAAGCCAGTGCAGTAGTATAGCTGTAGGTGAGTTATGCTACTTCTTGTGCATTGGTAACAGATCTTAGTTTCTGTGGACAGCAGGAATTTTGGAAGTCAGTGAAAAATAGGGAATGGGAACAGTAAGTGGTTAGAGAACAAATCAGGATTTTAGTAGAGACAGGACAAATTTTACCAATATTCTGGAGATCGTAAAGGCTGATCTTCATACAAAGGGCACTAGTAGGCTCATGAGTTTCAGTTAAGGAGAAAGATATATTGTGTATGAACACAAGCCAACTACTGTGCCCACTGGACATACAGACCATATGACCTTTGGAATAAAATTAAGGTCTGGACTAATGAAAATGGAAGGATGATAATCAGCAATGTGAGTCCTTGAAGCATCCATGAGCTACAAATCAGAATGAAGCTGGGTTGGAGAAATTTAAAAAGAAAAAAGTCAGAAGGGTAAAAGGGAGAAAGAGACAAAGACATAGTCTTAGCCATATAAAAAACAAGCTACAAGGTTTGAACTAATAGTGTTATTTCAGAAAAGTAAAAAGATGAGGAAAAAAGTCCAAGAATACAGCCACAGGCTGTTTTTTAGAGGACCAAATTAAAGCTTGGAGTAGAATGCAGTGCAGTCATAAATAATAATAACTATTAATTAAGTGTAGGAATGAGAGCTGCAGAGGTAGGATTTGTATGAAAACCTAAAAACGCCCAAACCAGCTTCTTGTTCAAAGCAATGAAAACAGCAAAAATTTTAATTAGTTGTTGAATATTGAATATCCATCGGTGTCTGGTGCAAATTGTTATGCAGAGAGGGATGGGTGGTCAGAAGAGGTCAAGAAATAGGCATTAATGCAAAGCCAATTATTTTAGAGAGGGAAGTATTCATTGTAGAAGGTTTCATGGCAGCTCTATGGCCTCTTCTTTGTTTGAAAAATGAATCCTATACCTTCCCTGTGTTTTCAGTCTTCAGAAAGATTATTTCCTGAGTCTCTTTATTCTGTAATCACAAGCAATTAGGTCATGTAATCTTTTTAATAATTTTCTTCAGGTAGCTAACCCTACTGCTTAGCCTGCTTGTCCCTTCCCCTTCCTCAGTCACTCTTTGTTAGGCAGAATGGCATCTCTGCTTAATGTCATCTCTGCTGGAGAGATCTTCCATGATGCATCTCAAGATCAAACTTGCCTTTTCCATGTTTCCATACATCAGAGGTTGCAGTCAGCTTAGAATCACAGAATCACAGAATCACTGAGGTTGGAAGGGACCTCTGGAGATCATCTAGTCCAACCCCCCTGCTCAAGCAGGGTCACCTAGAGCACATTGCACAGGATTGCATCCA